>NC_056746.1:1053334517-1053467017 GCF_019279795.1 Protopterus annectens | reverse complement strand
TTCAAGCTTAAAGCAGGCAGATGTGAAGGACTAAAACAAATTTATTGCTAGCATTATTTTTTTTAATACTATATTACTAGTGAGCATATGTCCTCATGAAAAATAATATATAAAGCTACTAGCAGAAAGGAAATCCCACTTCAAATGCTTTCTTTTTACAAGTTGCAGTTTGAGAGAATTTGTAATGTACAGATTTGAAAGGATTTGTAATATGCAGAAATGCAAGAACATAAACTAACCTTTTAGAAAAGGTAATAGCTCAAAAAAGGGGTATGAAATAAAATACACAGAATTAAAGAATGGTGTGTATTTGCATATACTTTAAAGATTCACTTCTGCAGCTGGGGAGGGAGAAATAATATCAGATTTAACAAGAGCAAAATTTAAAAGACTCAAATAAGAGGAAAATGTCAAAAGTAACACTTCTTAATAAATTCAGAAGACAAGGACATTTGGCAGAAGTGAATTTATTAACTCTCTATTCCAGTGGCTTGCCAGCAGACAGACACTGACCTTCTTTTTATATTTTGCCAAAGACATTCAGGAAGTTTCATATAAAATGGGACGTGCAGCTGTAACTGGGTGCTCATTTAACACTATAGCACTTGAGTGACCAGAAAAGAAACATTGGTGCACCATTAAAAAGTTTAATGAATATGCTTTTTGTCACCTTTATAAGCTTCTAAGGAAGCCTAGAAGTGTGTGTAAAAATCTTATTGTTTTTTTATTGTCCAAATTAATGAATCTCTGTAAAGAGGCTACAGACCCAGTGGGACTAATCAGTAAACAAAATGTACAATAATAAATAAATATATAATTTTAAGAGAATTCAGATGGTTCTGATTACCTTGATTCTGAACACTATTTTTTAGTAGCATTGGTGCATTACGTGCTTTATGACATCTGATCTGCTAGCAGACATCTGTTAGTGGGGTGATCATTTTGATTCTGACTTAACTAAACACACAGAGGATGCTTTGGCATAGAACCTCACATAATTATGCCAGCATGAGTTACTACCTCTTCAGAGTCCATATCATTGTTGCATTATCAAAGAACCTAAGGAAACAGTAACTTAAAATAAGTCTTTGAACTTAGATGCTTTATTTATAAGGCCTCTTCTTTAGAGAATGGGGCACTACTGTCATACCATTAGGCAAGGTGCATTGAGGCTCAACAACAAGAAAGTCCGCTACACTTCATGCATACTCACAAGGATGGAGGAGCGGATTTAAGTCACATGGCAGCATTGTTGTACCTGATTAGTGCACTATAGGATACAGTGGAATATGTACAAATCCTATAGTCAGATTGAATAAAGTTATGCACGTTTTTTCATTTCACTATTTCAGTTTCATTACTGGAGTTACAAACCTAGAACTTGGTATTGTAACAAGATTTGTTTAAATGTATGTGTCAGCAAGTGCAGAAAGGTATGCTATTTTCACTAACATTGGAGGTGGTTTGATCTCACAATATAATGCATTCTAGGTTTTGGTGATGTGTAGAAACAAGGCATAGTGCAGTTTTCTGTTGACACTAACATAAAAAACATTAAAAAAGGTGTACCCAGTTATGCTACTTTCACTAACATTGAAGGTGGTTTGCTCTCACAAGGTAATGCACTCAAAGATTTTTGTGATGTGCAGAAGCAAGGCATAGCATAGTTTCCTGTAGGCACTAATATAAAAACATTAACAAAGGTATCCAGTTTGTTTTTCCACAAGGGAGGTGGTACATCTCATAGACTACTCCTAGGTCACACAAACTTACATCAAGGACTAACATATTTCCAGAATGGAAAGCATTGCATTTTTGTATTACAGACTATAACAGATTGCCCCATGAGCTTCTTAAGTGTATTCCCAATCGGGATCACATTGCTGACTGGCATTGTCCTTTAACTGTCAGAAGTCAGGGTTGGCAAAGCAGCTTTCAGTTTTGGTCAGTGACCAGTACCACATTACAGCAACATATGATTTGTATTGGTAAACTGATAGTTTTGAAGCAAAGTGCCAAGATAAAACAGTGATTGGAAGAATGACCTTTACAAAGGTCAGCCTGAAACACTGACTGGTATTACCCCAGGAGTTTGTTAGTGTAGCCACTGAGAAGGAAACATAGCTGATTTGAGTGTTAACACAGCCTTTTCTCCAACCTCTTCCCCCCAGATAGGTTTCATGCCCAAAAGCATCTTTTTTGACTTGTTTTTTCCTCATTTTAATGTTTCTTTTTTTGGCTGTTTTTCTAATGGCAGTTGGCTAAAATAAAAGGCAATGACTAAATGATCTTTACATTTGGTGGATGTAAAATATTTTTCTAAAGGTAAAATACATGAATTGCTGCATACAACCCTTTTAGTAGTTATCATTGGAGAAGGTACAAACAGATACCTGGATTGTAATCTGCAATTTTACATTATGAAGTAAAAGTTAAAGTGAGTACTAATGGCATTTAGATTTTAGGTCATAATGAAATTAGTGTGCTGCAGTCTTTGACTAGCTGTTTCATCTAACACTATTCAATGTTGATAAACATGAAATAATGTGCTACCATACAAAAGTACAAAAACATTATGCTGAAATGTATTTTTGTTTACATTGTTTGCAAGTGTCTTCTACAAGTGCCCAAGTCCCATGTATTCGAATACCACTACTTTTTGGTCAAGGACTCGAGTATATTGTAGCTTGTATGGCCTGTCACTCATGTTTGAATTTGATTGCATGTTCAGGAGAGGCAGCCATGGGAATGAGTGGAGCTGCAAGGCTCCACCTCACCCCAACATGGTAGCCATGTTTGAGTAAGGTAAGTCCAGCAGTTATGAGGACAGAGTGGGAGTGTAGGTTAGGATTTCAAGCAGCGATTGAGGGGGGGGGGTTAGTTTTAGGGACCAGGAGGGGACTTTAGATTTAGAGAGTGAAGTTATATTGTTGGTGCTAGGGAGGTGGGGAAGTTGTAGGGTTAGAACTCAGGTTCTGATAGAGATATGCAGAACAGTAGGGTTGAGTGGTGGGAATGCTGTGTAATTAACTAGGATCAGGCTAGTAGGCGCTAAATCATTTGCCAAATAGAGCAAGTGGCAATGAGCAAGTGTGTCACAAGCTACTATCATATGAGCATTTGTAGACCTTTTTGAAAGCTATACTAAGGGATTCTTGCACTAAAATGTTTTGTGAAACATATGTTTCTAGTGTCACAGCTTCTTCATAAGCCAGATTATATGCATAAACAGACATTACATAATCTTTTTCTGTCAATCAGTAAATATATTATCTTTATGTATTTTGACTGCATTAAAATTTAAAATACCATATTAGGTTACTGCACAAATTGTTTATTATTTTTGGGCATGAGAAGGAATTTTTATTGCTCTTGTTACTGAAATGAAAATTGTGACTTGGGCTATTTTAATTACAAGATTAATCAAAGTATGATGCCAAGAGGATATACTTTTTGCAGTGATGGTGGTTAATAATGCCTCAAAATTAGTAGTTTTCTTACATTTAATACAGGCAATTTTAAACCAGTTTAATTTTTCAGCAAACTAAAAATCTTTGCTAAATGCTTCATGAGAAAATGTGTTCAAGATTTTCATTTCATTGTGTTTGTATAAGTCAATAATAGTGTCAAACAGACACTGGAAAGAGATTTCAGATACATTTTTGACTGCTATGATGAGTGACATTGAACTCACTTTATTCTTCTAGTTTCATACAGTTTATTCTTGTTAACTGCTCTGAATATTAAACAGAATCTTTGTTCCAATTTGTATTCGGAGAGCAGTGGATTTAGGCACTCAGATGAGACAGTGCTGTATAATTAGGTTTAGTTGTTAACTCAAAATAAAATAAATGAACTGCTGGGAGTTTGAAAAACTGTTAGAGCCCCACAGGACAGAATGGAGTTCATATAAGCCACAAAATCAAGCCAGCAGGATTATGTATATAAACTCTTGATAGCATGCATATGAAATATTACCTAGTACGGATATGATAAGACATAGAAATAAAGAACATTAGGAAGAAAAAAATGTCATCTGGTTTTGCAAATCATTTTTGCATTTGAAACACTGCAGCACGTTTAAAAAATATTTCATCTAAATGACTGCACTAGAATATTTTTATTTTTATAATTTGCAGTATTTCTTGCCCTTTATTGGAATGGCTCTCAATCAAACAGTTCACTCTGAGTCGTATGTATTTCAGATATACCAGTTGTAGGCTAATAGCCCATAAATAATGGTTCTTTTGTATTGAACTTCATCAAGCTATAAGGTTAAATGATAGTTATTTCAGAAACTCAAATGATGGATTCTATAACGTGGAAAAATGAAGTCAGTGTAAAAGAGTATCTTGTATTTTTTAAATAATGAAAGGGCTACATATGTGAGAAAACATGTGAATTATGTAAAACTAGTATTCCCTTTCAGCATGTATTATGCATATTCCTTACTTATAAATTAACAGTGATAAGGAAAGCATACCACATGTACATAACTCATCTGGAAAGACATACATGTAAAAGTGTGCATGAGGTTTAAATCGGAAAATAGTGCTACAGCACAGTTGACAGTCACAGTCTAGACATCCCTAGATTAGTCGAGTGTTACAACTTCCTAGTGTACAATAGAAAACAGCTTATGGTATCCTGGAACCAACAATGCTACTATGTCTTCTATAGCCTGGGAGTATAAAAGACAATGACAGCATAAGGTTTGTAGTGTGCACACCATGTAAGAAAGGGGTCTATAGCATATGAGCGACTCGCAAAAATTGCGAACGCTCATAATATTGAATGTACCGGACCTCAAACTTCCTATCGTGGGGGGCTGTGCCCCCCACACCCCCGCTAAATATATATTCCAACTCTGAGATCGCACTACAGTGAGGAAAGGGCAAATATCCCATTCTTCACTGAACCTCAATCTCAGAAAAAGCACTTCGATGTACAGTACGTTCGATATTATGAGCGTTCGCAATTTGTGTGATTCGCTCATATGATCTAGACCTGCAAGAAAGGGAGCCTGCATAATTTTATTGCTTCCTTTGACACATGTAAAGGCTAGAACAGAGTACTGTAAAATCAGCAGATCTATCAGTCTGTAGCAAAGTTGTAGAACACAGGTCAGCTATAGATTAAATCATTTCACTTAACCATTTTTTCACTCCATGCAGTAGAGGCATTAATAAATATCAAGAAGCATGTCAACAAATTCTTTCCCAAGTTTAACCTTGCAGAGTACACTCATGCAAGGCAAATGTAGAGATGTACAACTGTCATATGGCCCTTTAATGAATACTACCATGATCCATGGAACCTCTCCTAGGTAGCAGGATGAAATATTCTACTCACATACTTCTGTTAAGTTATACATACATTAGTTGCAGTATATGACAATGCCACGCTATTCTTAAAATATCAAAATCAGTTCTTCAAATTTCTGAAATCACATCGTCAGTGGAAAAGTTTTTACATCATGGTAAAGGAGGCTGTACCATTAAACGAAAAAGGTTTAGACATCAGAAGTCAAGCAGCTTTATCAGTAAGGATTTACGACTCACCCAAAAAATAACGACATGCAGGTGAAATTTCTTATAATATTAAAAGAAGTGGTAGGGCATGCATCCTGTGTGTTTCTGTACAGAATGAATACAAGAAAGCAGCTATGCTCCTTATTCCCTACAATATATGCATAATTTTTCAGAGAGGAACTCTTGACTGTCTTTTTCTTTTCACAACAACCTTTGCTTGCTTTTCTCTACATAGTATGGACAGACTTCAGCTTGAAATGTTAAGAAGTACAGCTTTGCTGGAAAGGGTCACATAGGCTGATAACTCATACTTATCAGTGTTTCACACTCATTCTCCTGGGCCAGGGAAATGCTCATTTAACATTATCATCTTCTTTAATGTATTTCTTCAGTTTTTACCAGGTAAGTTGCCTTCTGTGCTGAGTCTGCATGTCCTTTTCATATCCCTATGGGATTTCATGGGATGCTGTAGTTTCCTGACACATGTCAGAGACATATGGTAACATATGTGCATTCACATGCCCTGTGATTGGCATCCTGTCCAATATTAGTTACTTAACCTATCATCCATTAAATCCCAGGCACCAGATCTTCCATAATTCTGAGCTGGACTTGGCTGGTATTCAGAGAATGAATGAATGAATGAATGAATGAATGAATGAATGATTTTTTTTTAAATTTCCACACCTGACTGAGTCCATTGGCTCCTCTAACTGCATCCAACTGGCCCATTCATTCTTCGGTAACAGGAGCCAGGAATTCCTGGGCTTGGCAAGAGTCAGGCAGTAGGAAGTAGGCCAGTATGCTGTCTGCCAGGGTGTCCTCTCCTCTCTTGTGGCAGAGCACCCGCTCCTGCTCTTACAAACTCTGCTGTGCTGTGCCTCTGCATGTCGAATTCACCTCTGCTTACTGAGTGACTTGCACATGACAGCATGGGCTTACTAGGTTTGAGCGTCATAACGTGTAACATGTAGTGTTTCTGCTAGGTGTCGTCCAGCTGGCGAGCCAGAGAACCCCCCAAGAATAGGTGAGCTAGTAACAGCTGCTCACTCCTTATCCCCCTCTGCCAATCCTTACTGGTGCCTAAATCACTATTCAAATGAAAATGCTTAAGGTCTGTGAACTGCAACCTCAGCCCAAATTAAATAACATCAAGTCAAATGTCTGACTTCTAGACTGCAGGAACATTGTCTGCTGTACTTCACAAACCATGCCAAATATGAAGATAAATTCATGAAGCAAAATGTAGCACTTTCCAATCTCCAGTGACAGCACATTTGCAGAGGAAAATAAAACTGGCCTTCTTTCAGAAACATTTGCAGAACTTAACCCTAGTACAATATGAACTGAAGGCCAACTCTCTGTTTTAGTTATTATTAGTGATTGGTTGTTGTGTGTGTCTGTGAAAGACAGGGAAACAGAAAAAGAGAAGCTGATGAAAACTAAGTGATAAAAAACATAAGTGGGTTCATTATCTCAGACCACATGAGAATGAAGTATCAGAGGTATTTTTTTGACTCAGCAGTGTATTTTTTATGCAGTTCCTCATTGCTGGAACCAGGTTTGATGTTCTTTACTAAGAAAAAGATTGTTTATTTTGCTTATTTTCATTTGTTTACTAGGCTAGCCCAAATAGGTGTAGCCCCTCATCAGCAGAGACCTGCAGAAAAAAATATATACATTTTCTCCATAAAAATAATATTTACTATATGTAAAACATGAAATCCATAATGGAAGATACTGAGCAATATGTAAAACATGAAATCCATAATGGAAGATACTGAGCAATATGTAAAACATGAAACCCATAATGGAATATACTGAGCAATAGTAACAGTCTAAAGAAGAAATATATAATAGTATGTATCAACCAGGCTGACAGAAAAAATGTGGAAGTCTGACACTTGTATAGAAAGTGATATATATATATATATATATATATATATATATAGAGAGAGAGAGAGAGAGACACACACACACACACACACACACACACACACACACACACACACACACACACACACACACACACACACACACACATATATACTATATACATTTCTATAGACAATGTTGGCTGGCAGTATTGAATGGTACACTAAAAATATGGTTACACAGAATAATAATAAGCAACAGGTGGAAGGAAGTACAATGATGCTGTTATATATAGGTTCATATGTTCATAGGATGATACTAGGTTATTGGCCTGGAGACCCTTATAAGCCTAGCCAAGAATTTCACCCATGTTCCCACAAAGTCAACCCCTGTTTTCCCTGTCTAGCAGGGACACAGGTGGGATCCCAGGATTATATTTTCTGTTTTCCATCCAGTCATCCAGGTTCCTCCTAAATAGGGCTAGTGAGGTACTCTGCTTGACATGGAAAGGGAGTCTATTCCACAGACAGGGGAGTCATTGGGACACAAATCTATCCTACTAACAAGTTTTATTAATGTCACAGATATATGTGTTAGTCAGCGGCCAGAATATTTTTTTATTGGTATATGTTCTATTTACAATGGGCACATCCAATCAGTATGCTTGTTTTTGAATGGTAATGAGTCATTATTATATAATGCAGTTTAATCATGCTGTGAGATTTCCAGCTGAAGTTATGTTGTTAGGAAAAGTTTCGCATTTTGCCATATATTCCATATTAGCAAAACCAGTGTTCTGCATTTTGGAATTGATTGTTGATAGCTATGATAGCAAGGGTTTCAACTTCTCATCTCACATTTTTTCTGCACATAATTACTTAATTACTTTAAAACAACAATAAAAAACAAAGGTTGTTAACAGAAGAAACCACATTAGTAAATGCTTGTCTTTGTGGCTCAGGGCACTCCCTACAATTTTGTTTGGTCCACTGCTAAGCTAATTTTTTTTTTTCACAACCATGTTTTGGACTTGTGCTGGATGTCTTTACTCTTGCCTTGGACTTATGATGTGACCATACCTCTCAACCTCTTAGAGCAGAAAATCTGTGCAAAGCCTAAATGATGGGGGGACAAATAGGGACACATTTTAACTATTGCTCTTACAAGCTTAGAATGTTGATAGAATGATAGGTTTTGCATTAGCATGAATTTTCTGAAGGATGTGGAGTCTTAAACTCAAATATTTCTCATTATTTAATGACTTCAATCCTCAGCTATTTACCAGAAAGGTGCAGATTTTAGGAGGAACACACCAAAAATATGAAGCAAAACTTTTGCCTTACGAACACAAGGTGCAGGGTTTGAGTCTCACAAGGGATAATTGGCTAGGCTTAAAATGGCTTGCAAGGGCAGTTAGCTTAGTACTAACCTATGAACCTATGAACCTATGAACTCTAGACATTCTGCGAAAATCTGGATAGTTGAGAGGTATAGATGTGACATCTGGGAAGAAGTTGTTATGCATTTTTTTTTTACTATGGAGTAAGGAAATTAAATTATAATTAACGTTACCCTTGGTTTTCTTTTCTTTCTCTCATTGTCTTTGTTTATTTATTTAATTATTTTGACATTGGGCTATCTTTTACAAGGAATTTAAAATAAAAAAATGATCCTCTTTTAGCTAGAAGGATGGAGGTGAGTGAAAGGGTAGTTTTGGTGAGATTTTGGAGTGCATACCTGCTTTATAGTATAAATATAAACTGTAGTCAAGTGGTATAGGAAAGGGCTTTATGATTTCTTCTGCTGTACATACTTTCTTCATAATACCTGATTACATTTACGAACGCAAAAGATAATATTAAGTGGTGGAAGAAAGGTAAGTCAGCATAAATGTGACCTTATTTTCAGTTGGATGCTAATTTACCTGCCACATTTGAATTTATATTTTATATTAATTGGATTTTGTGAGAGGGGATATCATTGAATAGCAAAAATGAGGAGAAACTGTGGTCAGTTATCTATACAGTCATATGTTCTGTAGTAGCCATTTTTGTAATTCTGAGACCTGTAATTGTTGGTCCTGGAACAGTGAGACTGAATGTGTGAAAATGGACTTGAATAAAATAGTGGGCCAGATTCCAAAAGAGTTACTTTCAGTGTAAGTGACTTTCTTGAGTGTAAAGCCTGTCTATAAACAAGTTTTCATCCTGGGACAGATTCCAGCAGACCTGCTCTCAGGGTAAGTGATCACTTACCCTGAGAGCAAGTCTTGGGGAATCAGGCCCAGTACATCTGAGATTGCAGGATCTCGGATTATTCCCCTTACTCCTAGGTACAGTTTACTTGGAATTGGAATGTAAAAGCAGCAGTGCCATGAGAATTCAGCATTTTAAAATTAGAGCAGTGAGCATTGACATTCAGCATTCTCCTTTAAATTCTCTGCTTATTGTATTGTTTTTTAACTTTGATACTTGTAGTTACTTTTCATAAAAATTTCAGTGGGAGTCATATTCTTCAGGCACTCTACCTGGTTGGCAGGAGGTTGCCTGTGGAATATGTACTAATTAAGATTGTTGCTCATTTGCTTACTAGAAGGTTTTTATACATATGTATATTTACATTACACTATTTCAAGATGCTTATCAGAACAAGTCATTTGGTAAGATCCTTTAAAACTGATTTTGCTGTTCTGCATTCATTGTGCAACTGAAAGCTTATTATTGTAGTACTGAAAATGTATTTTATATCAGATGCAACATCTTACCTTCACAGTGATGTTTTACTGACGGTTGAACAGCTCTGTATCATTCTAGAAGGAAAGTTTAAGAAAATATAGCATCTTTTTTTTTTAATTGTCACTTCTTGGAAAGTTTCTGTACATATTTCTATTTGTATTTCACTATATTAAGACACTTATCAGAACAAGTCAGTTGGCATTATCCTTTAAAAATGATTTTGCTGTTATACATTCATTGTGCAACCAAAAGCTTGCTACTGTCGTAATGAAACCCAAGAGGGAAAATATTTGTTGCCTGGTACAACTGCTCACATCAGTCTTGTTTTTTCGCTAGATTAACAGTTATGTACCTTTCTTTTTGGAAGGATTCACATTATACACAGTTTTACATCCTTTGATCTTTTTAGTTGTTACTACTTGGAAAGTTTGTGTACATATACACATTTGTATCTCATTGGATATTGCCCTTTAAAATGGATTATGTTGCCCTACATTTATTGGCATTGTGGTACTGAAAAGCTATCGGGAAATGTCTCTTTTTTTTTTCTTGCCAGATGTACAATTATAGGTAACTTTACTGTCTCAGCCAGACTTTTTTGTATGGGTGTATAACCCCCCCACCACTACCACCACACTTTTATCCACAGCCCTAAGCTAACTGTAGTCAACCTTAGGTGATCCTTGTTATATATGGCCCTTGAGTAATTTGAGTCTGACATACTGACATTTCAGTTTGGCATACTGATCTGGTTTAAAGCCACATAAAGCATCCCAGCAGTGCAGAGCTACAACGCCTTTCACACTTTACATCAGCTACTGCACAGGAAGGGATAAAAAGTGGAGATGCCTCAATTTACCTCCAAAACAAGCAATATGATTCATTTGAGTTTCTCAATGTGCAACTCATCATATGCAAAATCTCACGCCATATCTTTACATGTTATACAACCTCATCTATGATCCAGGAAACCCTTAAGTGAACTAGAGTCAATCTCCATTCAACTCAACACCATATTCATGTGTGACTTCAACTACCCCACTATAAACTGGGAATCATCTACGACTTCAAACTTGCAGGCCCAAAGATTCCTGTTTCTGTCAAAATGAATGCCCTAGATCAGCTAATCCAAACACCCACTGGGGGTGCAAACATCCTTGACCTAGTTTTCACCAAGATGGGGGAGCATTGCGCCCTCCTGTGTGTAATATCTGCAATGATTAGATCAGACCGTAAAGCCGTCTCCTTCAAAATAAAAATAAAGCCTGTGACACCAGTTAACCCTGGAATTTTTAGGAATTATTCCAAGGCAAATTGTATATTTTTAAGTGACACCCTGGCAAAATGCAGCCCCCCCCCCAAACTAGAGAATGCTGCTGCCTATGTAAACTCATTCACAAAAACCCTTTATACTCATATATACAGCTGCATAGACTTAGCAGTACCTATCTGAATTAAGCACAGGACAAACAAAAAAGCCACCTTGGTGGAATCCCAGCATTAAAAGATTGTACAACAGAAGGAAGAGAATAATGTCCAAAAATAAGAATTGCAATGCCCAGCAAGAAAGAACTTCCTCATCAAAATAAATAAGCAGCTCAGGACACTAATTAAGTCTACCAAAGCTGAGTTTGAAGTTAAAGCAGCAATCATAAGGCATTGTGTTGAACTAATTGCAAATGGAGCCACTTATACTCAGCCAGAGGATATAAGAAATCCACCGGCTGACAGATTTATTTCCAATTTTACCTCACTCTCACCTCCAGATACAACTCAAAAAATACCCCCAACCATTACTCCCCCAATTATCACAAGGGAACAAAGCACTCTCCAAGGCCAAAATCACTGCTTTAATGAGACCTGAACATATCCCAGGATGCCTGCTTAGTAGCATAAAACATGACCTATTGGGCCAACTAGAATCACTAATTTTCTATAGCCTCCAAACAGGTTTCATGCCAAAGGAATGGAGGACTGCTACTGTTATGCCTCTGTACCAGGGCAGGCCACCCATATACCCAGGAAACTATTGACCCATAAGCCTTGGAAAGAATAATCATGGATTTGATAAATGACAACATAAGAAACCTTCAGGCACTGGATACAACTCAGTTTGGGTTTGTGAAAGGCAGGTCATGGCTACTCAACTTGGTGGACTTCTTTGAGCTGGTCACCAAAGCAATGGATGAGGGCAAAATGGTGTATACTGCCTACCTTGACCTGACCAAGGCATTCAACACAATACCCAACATGGGCATTGTAAACAAGCTCATAAAATTAGGTGTAAATCCCAGCATCACTCACCAGATAGTCAGCTGGCTCACTGATAAGACCCAGGAAGTCAGGATAGGGGATTTTACCTCTACAAAAAGGACGGTCACTTGTTGAGTCCTGCAGAGCTCTGTTTTTGGCATCTACTTCTCTGAAGACAAGGTTAGTATCAAAGACCTCTGGCTGACCAGAACTGCAGATGATTACAAACTAGGTGCAGTCATTGAATACACCACCAGACACAAATACCATCCAAGAAGGTATGACACTGGCTAATAATTGGTGCCATTGGCACAGACTAAAACAACCCAATGCCAAGAAGTGCTTAATAATGTCTTTTAGACAGACAGCCATCTGCACAACTTACCACATTGATAATACACCAAGAGTAAATCCAGTGGTCATGGATTTGAGGATGCATGTAGACAGTGACTTGGTCTTTGACCATCATGCATCTACTGTAGTAAAGAAGTCGTTTTATGCTGAGAGACTTATAAGCAAAATGATGGCATCAAGGTCCAAGTATGTCATTTTTCTGTTGTACTTGTCCTTCATTAGACCAGCCATAGAATACAATGTCCCCTTTGCTATGTCCCTAACCAGGCATATCCACAGAGGTTCCTCACAAAAAGAATGCATAGTATAGGTAAAATGTCATGTGCAGACTGCCTCAAAGTCTTAACTTTGTACTCTGCCTCCTACAGGTTGCTGCTAGGCAATTTGTGTTTGACTACAAATCATCCTCTCATCCAACCTTTATGAATATGTTACACATCCACAAAACAAACAGCAACAGAAACACCAGCTCCAGTGACCTAAACCTCATTTGAAACTTTAAGAAGACATGCTGGAGGGACAGGTATGTGTCTCAGAGACTGCCCCTTCTGTGGAACAGGCTTCTCATCTGCGTGAAGCAGAGTTCTTCCCTGTACCTATTCAAGAATAACTTGGAGAAGTGGATGGAAAACTGTAAATGTATTCTGAGTCAGCACTTGTCTCTCTGTTAAAAATGCTCAACCACACATGCTCAAGTTATATATACTCCCAAAAAACTTATGCAACCAAATACTTGTTAACAGTCTTATGAAGTATGGCTAGGCTTAAAAAGACCTATTGTGGTCGGTAGCCTAGTAATCCCCTATTATCCTATAATCCTATATAGTGTCTCTGTGTTGTTTACTACCATTCAAGCATCACATTATACCAGATGTGAAGAAATATATCTGCTGAAGTGAAGTAAATAAATTTGTTTTCAATAATTTTTGCATTTGGAAGTACCCAAACACAGTTTCTATTGGAAAATGTGTTTTCATTGCAGCAATTAGAAGTTGTCTCGTGTTATGAATATTTTGTCAGAAAACTGGAAGCTTTGGATCCACAAATGTAGTTTTTCTTCATTGTGAGAGGATTAGCTACGAAACCTGAAAAGTACATTTTTCCAAATTTCTGCATGAGGAATTTGCCTTCAAAAGAAGGAATAAAAATACATTTGCAATAAAGAGAAATACAGGAAGCATTGTTATTCTAGAAAGAATTTGGCGTTTATTCACAATTTGTTCTTTACCTGGGCACAAGGTCCTACTAAGGATGTATATGTTACCAAAAATAAAGAACTGAGTCAAAGACTATAAATTTGGTGATCTGTGTGATTCATTACAAAGAGACAGATTGTGCAAAAAGAAAATATGTAATATGCACAAGCTTTTGAGAGAAATAGATCTGCCATCATTGAAATTTGTGGATGTGTGCATAACAAATGAAATTACTAGTAGAATAACCTGACCAGATGTGTGTGTGTGTAATATAAAAAGTGAATCAAACGAAAAAAAAAAGTAAAATGTGAAATGCAGAATGTGTTGCAGGTGTTTTACATATGAAAACAAGTGCCATGCCACTGCATTCTAACAGTAACAGAGACAGGAAAAAACTCAAGCTGCATGTAATAAGTACCACTGTAAGTATGAAAGGAAAGGCTAACTTGCTTTTGATAGATATTACAGAAACTATGCCAAAAAGGAAATTTTGCAAAGGTGTACGAAAGGAAATGCGTGTGTTCAAAAGACTTTGCACATTATTTAACTGAAACAAGACAATGATAGTATGAAATCTGACAATGCTTCTAAGATATTCCCCCAGATTCACTAATCTTCCGTGCAGGACTAGTCTAGTGGACGAGTGCAGGGGGCGTGTCTGAGAGCAGAACTCTCAGAAAAAGCATGCCCCTGTAAAGTAGAACAGCAGAAACTGTAAATAAATGAGTGAGACTGCTCCTAGGTGTCCGCATATCCCCACCAACAGTCCTCCGTGTGTACAACAGCAACAGGACATAAAAATCAAAAGAAGTAACCTCTATAATAATTTTTAAAACTCAGAACACAGCTTACCATAGGTGTGCGGATGTGCCCACCACTTAGCTACGGTTAAAGCAGCTTAAAAGGCTGAAGAGGATAACAAGGAAGATATACGCAAATGAAGCAGCACAGCAATAGTGTAATGGGAAGAGCATCTGCCTAACAAACAAGCATTCCCGGTTCGAGTCCCACTACAGCACATACCATTTTCCATGTGAAATCTGTATACAAACATTTATTTACATTTTATTGCTGTGTAACCTACTAAATAACATTTAAATGTGAACTGGGGTACTGCATGAAATGCACATATGAAGAGTCAGTACCATAATTAATAACTCAGCAGTAAGCAGATGTAAGCAGTAGTAAGCATATGTAAGCACTAGTAAGCATGTGCAAGTGCGTTTGGGCGGGGTGAAGCACCGCCGACACAGATTAAGCAAAGGAAAAGAAAAAACTGCATCTAAGACACTGTGACTGGAAGTCAGCAGTGCTTACCTCTGTGCAAACCCGCTTACAACTGCATGAAAGTGCCTTAATCCCACCGTATCCAATGGCCGATGTTCTGCCCAGCAACAAAACAAACAGTCTCTGCAAGGCCAGAACCCAGGACCATGCACACCATACACAAAACGATTTACCACTAAGCCATGCCAGATATGCAGAAAATGTATGTTGTCAGAAACATAACCCCAGCCCATTCATGCAACAGTACAGAGAATGCATACCTATAACTAGATGGGCATGTGCCTGCAAATATATCACTAACTAAATGGATAAAACATATCTATAGATGTAGTCACATGTATAGATATATATATATATATATATATATATATATATATATAAATATCCAGAGATATATACATATATATACAAATATATGAACAGATATACATGCAAATGCTGACAACTACACATATATATATGTCAACATCTATATGTCCACATACACACATCAAGTGACATACGTACGCAGATATATGTCTCCGTAGGTATATTCTGACATAGTAAGACATATGTAAGCAAATATATATATACCCACAGAGGTATATATGGCCAGAAATCTGTTGATACCAATGGTAGATGAACAGAAACATTTATGTCCACATGCACAGTCAATGGGCCTGACAGACTCCAAACAATATATGTCACGTACGAATTTGTGTACCCCCTGCCCCAGCCAAACAAGTCCGCCCTGCAATACACTACCAAGCTCATAGTATTGTACGTCTGTCATTGAACTAGGGAATTAAATCAGCCCTCTGTTATGTGTCACATATCAACATCACATACCCCTCTCTCCCACCCACTAGGCGGGCCGAGCAGTACAGGCCCATCCAACCCAGGCCATCCTCAACCCATACATGCATAACCCACAGTTATGCTACCGCCCCACTCACAGCAAACATGCAGCCACCACCCCTACCCTGGTTACTGGCCCGTAGCTACCACAACACCACATATTGCCCCCCCTCGGGACCCATTCCGTATGATGTCCCGAACCAAGTATCCTAGGTGTGGCACACACCGGAGACCATGCACACAGCCAGGGTTACCTATGTAACCCTGGGTGTAGACGAAGGTTGAATACCCAATGTTTAGGTTGTCCCACATGGGACAAATGTATTCCTGGTACTAACAATAGATGTCACGTGTGACTCTGTGTACACCAACGGATTTAGTTGTAAGTATCGCAAAGCATACACGGCACACAAGGTTGACCAGTATGCACATGAAACACAATATCCAGCAATAACAGTCAACATTACCGGATATGTAGCTAAAGATTTCGAGGTACATGTCTCAGTATAAATACCCATAACTAAATAGATACATACCTCCCCCTCTCTGTAGTACAAATGTATACATACTTAGATAGACATATAAATAAATACCCACATATACATATATGCATATGCAGACACACATATATCCATGTTATTAGATATATATACAGCAATATATATATATATATATATATATATATATATATATATATATACATGTGTGTGTGTGTGTGTGTGTGTGTGTGTGTGTGTGTGTGTAGATATACACAGATATATATAGCTATGATAAGATACAGCACTTAAGAATGACATATGTTCACAGACCATGCCAATGGAGGTGAGGGGCCCAAGCAAGAAACGTGTAACACATAGCATGAACCCCCCCCCCCAGCCAAACAGGGAAACATACAAACAAACCCACTAACAACGTAAACAATCTACTGCTCCACAGGCAGGATACAACCGGGGGGGACACAGTGGGCCCGAGAATTCTAATCTTGGAACAGAGACAGGAATGTCCCTTGCGGGACACCCTAAAAATTGTCTTGTTATAGGAGGAAGCTCGTGCAATGACCTATCAAGGTGGGGTGTGTACATACCCGGGCTACAAGGGTAGGAAAGCCTGATGACCCATGGGTTGAGACAACATACAAGATGGGTCTCGTGAAGTGAGAGTGAGCAGTGTGTAGTGGTGTGTTTAGACCCGCACTGCACCCAGAATAAGGATGAGTGCTGTAGAGGAGGTGCGGGTGGGGTAACTATGAGTATGTAATTATGGGTCTAGGCATGCAGAGTGTTTGCTGGAGTGGGTCTATTTGGACCCCCCCCAGGGATGTAAACAATAGTGTTCACTGGGCAGAGCTGCTGCACAATGGGCAGCCACTCCCACTACGAGTCCCACTGCAGCACAGTCTATTTAGCATGGCAAAGAATGGTATAACCAGATGCAGATGTAAATATGTAGAGGTATGTGTGAGTATATATACCATAACTACATGGAGATATACCTTTCCCTCTCCATGGTACAAATGTAATACATACATAGCAGACATATATATAAATACCCACATATAGATATATACATCTGCAGACACCCATACATCCATATGTCATTAGATATATATATGTACAGCAATATATATATATATATATATATATATATATATATATATATACATACAAATACAGATATATATATATATATATGTGTGTGTGTGTGTGTGTGTGTGTGTGTGTATATATATATATATATCTATATATATATATATATATATATATATATATATATATATATATATATATATATATATATGTGTGTGTGTGTGTGTGTGTGTGTGTGTGTGTGTCTGTGTGTGTGTCTGTGTGTGTGTGTGTAGATATATATATATATATATATATATATATATATATATATATATATATATATATATAGCTAGGATATGATACAGCAGTTAAGAATTACACATGTTCACAGGCTGTGCCAATGGGGGTGAGGGGCCCAATCAACAAACGTGTAACACGTAGCATCACCCCCTCCCACCTAGACAGGTAAAACATACAAACACATGATACAAGTAAACACACCACTGCTTCCCAGACTATAGGCAGGATACTACCAGTGGGAGAGACCCACCAAGTCTAATCTTGAAACAAAGACAAGAATGTCCCTTGCGGCACAGCCCCAAAATTTTATAGATATTCGGGCTTCCAGCCATTACATGGATAACCTACGGCAGAACACGCATGTTCCCAGGCTACAAGGTTGGAAAAGCCTGATGACCCATGGGGTGAGACAACGTGCGTGATGGATCCCGAGAAGTGGAGAGTGGGCAGTGTGTAGTGGTGTGTTTAGACACAACCTGCACCCGGAATAAAGAAAACTGCTGAGGAGAATGTGCAGTTTGGGAACTATGGGTATGAAATTATGGGCCTAGCTGTGCAGGTGTTGGCTGGAGCAGTTCTATGTGGACCGCCCCAGGGATGTAAGCAATAGTGTGCATTGGACAGAGCCGATGCCTAACGAGGAGTCATGCCCAGTACGAGTCCCACTGTAGCAAAGTCTAGTTTACATGGCAAAGGACGGTATAACCAGATGTGTTGTTGCAAACCCACTAACTGACACCAAAGAACACATGGTCTCAACACCCTACTGTAGGCATGTAAGCTGAACTAATTGGCATAATAAGGTATTATAGGTTCATAGGTTCATACTAGACTATCTGCCCTTAGGGCATTTATAAGCCTAGCCAGAGTGTGTTTGGCTTTCACCACCCATTTTAAATTAATTTTGCTATGCCCTTTTTCAAGGTTAGTATACTGTGCCTCTGTCTAACAGTGACACAGAAGTGATACCCGGGGTAAACCTACGATCTACCATCCATTCATCAAGATTCCTCTTGAAGAGAGTCAATGAGGGACTCTGCCTAACCTGGACTGGGATTTTATTCCAGAGTGAAGGGAGCCTCTGGGTTATGAATCTGTCCCTCCAGCATGTCCTATTTATTTCAGTGCTGAGGTTCAAGTCTCTCGAGCGCGTAGCTTGATGGGATTTGGATTTTCTGAGGTGCAGCATGTCCATTAATTCCGGGTTGGACATGGCTTTATACGTCAGGCACAGATCGCCTCTGAGCAGGCGGTATGCCACTGAGTAGAGCTGGAGTTTCTTTAACCGGGCAGCATATGGCATCTGTTTGAGCCCTTTGATCCTCTCGGTGAGGTACTTTTGGGGTCTTTCCAGTTGCTGCAGGTGTCTGGTAAGGTACATCCCAAAAGGGGCACTGTACTCAATTATGGGCCTGATGAGGGATGAGTAAAGAGGCATGATGACCTCCCCTGATCTAGATGTGAATACCTTCATGATTAGGTGGGCTATATAAAATGTTTTCCTAACCACTTTGGCCACGTGGTTGTCAAATGAGAGATTGCTATCAACTTGGGTCCCCAGGTCCCTAATTACTTCTTCTGTACTTAATGGATTACCACCTATGTGGTAATTTGTGGGCACTTTGTTTTTGCCAAAGGGGGTGACTATACACTTTTTGGCGTTTAGCTTGAGGCCATGGCTCTGGCACCAGTTGGCTGCTTCTATGAGGCCCTTTTGGGGGATGCTTGTGTTGGCTGGAGAGTCGATTATGGCGCCCAGTTTGCAGTCACCTGCGAACTTGGTCAGCCACAGTCCTTCTGTGTTGGCCTGTACTTTCGAGAAATATATACCGAACAAGAAAGGTCCCGGGACTGAGCCTTGTGGGATGCCACTTGTAACTGGTTTGGAGTGTGACATAGCTCCAGCAATTCTAACCATGTGGGTTCTGTCCTTGAGCCAGTTTGCAACCCAACTAGTGACATAGGGGTTTATATTTAAGCTGGTGAGCTTATCTATAATGCCCAAGTGGGGTATTGTATCGAAGGCTTTTGCGAGGTCCAGGTAGGCTTTGTGGACCACCTTCCCCTTGTCAATGGCCTTGGTGACTGTTTCAAAGAAATTAACCAGGTTTAAGAGGCAGGATCTGACCTTAACAAAGCCGAACTGAGTAGGATCCAGTGTCTGTAGGTCCCCAATATCTTTATTTATGAGGTCCATGATGATCCTTTCCATAGCTTTGCAGATCAAGCTAGTCAGGCTTATGGGGTGATAGTTTCCAGGATCCGTTGAGGCACCACCTTTGTGGAGAGGGACCAGTGTTGCTGTACGCCACTCTTTGGGTACATATCCTGTAGTAAGGCTGAGATTGAACAGTACTTTTATGTTTGGGTTTAGCTCTTCTTGGAGTTCATGTAGAATGCAGCCCGAGACACCATCTGGTCCCATTGATGCTGTGTTTTTTGCTTTGGAGAGGGTGGCTCTTACCTGAGCATCTGAGATGTCAGGGAGGCAGCACTCTGCTGGGATAGATATTTGCCCTTTGTTGGGAGTTTGCTGAACCTGTCAGCTAGGATGTTGGCAATGTCTGTGGGTTCGGTGTATTTTTTGTCATTTTGGACTAATTCTGAGCATATCTGGGAATTCCCACCCAGGTTCCTAACATAACTAAAGAAAGCCTTGTGATTATCCTCAGTGTCCTGTGCAATTTTTATCTCAAAGCTGGCCTTAAGACGATTTTATGAGTGCCCGTAGTTTTTTGCTAATACTGATCAGAGATGCCTTCCCTTTTTGGGATTTTGCTCTATCATGTAGTAGCTTCCTCCTTCTATTGTATAGTTTGTTTATGGCTGGGGTCCAACAGACAGGACGTCTGCCTTTGAAGGATTGTGTCTTGGTTTTATTTGGGATTGCACGATCCATGCATTCCTGAAGGTGTTCATAGAATGCATTTATAAAGGATTCTGCAGTCTGGGCCGTATTTTCCACAGGCCCGGGGGCTTTGAAGGATTCCACCTCGGTTTTGAGGAGTGTGAAATTTGCTTTAGAGAAGTTTTTCACTGTGGTTTTCTGGGCAGTGGGTGGGGTTGGGATGTGAATATCCAGTGAGATTAGTTTATGATCTGATCTTACCAGTGAGGGATACACTTCTGGTCTAGAGCATAGAGTCCCCATGTTGGTGATGATCAGGTCCAGTATGTTTTCCCCTCTTGTGGGAGTGGTAACAAGTTGTTCCATAGCATTTGAGTTTATAAATTCTAGGAACCTTTGGGCTAGGGTGCTGGAGCTAGAGTAATGCTCCCAGTCTATGTTTGGGTAGTTGAAGTCACCCAATATAATGGTGTTTGGAGAGACCTTCATATTTTCCAGTGTTCTCAGGAAGGCCTAGTGGGGTTCCTGGGTTTGGGAGGGTGGTCTGTAGCAGGCTATAAACTGGAAGGCAGTTTTACCCACTGTTAGTTGCACATGGATAGTCTCTGATGCTTCGTGCTGTGCCACCAACCTGGAGGTGTGGGTATCTTTGACGAATATTGATACCACCCCTCCTTTTGTGGTTCGGTCCAAGTTTTGGGGCCAAAAAGCATGGTATGAGGTATAACCTGGTAGTGCTGGAGTGCTCTCGGGATCCTTGAACCAGGTTTCTGTTACTGTACAGATATCGATGTTCTCCATGCTAAGGAGAGTTTTGAGTGCGTCCAGACCTCTCAACTGTCCCTGATTTAGACTCCGATTGTAGGTCTTTCCCTCTTAATCGCTCTTAAAACTGGTGACTGCTGAAGAAAAGGTGGTGAATTGCCTTAATAAATAATGATAGTAATTCAGATTTATAGACATTTTACGTCAGAAAATCTATATTAATCCACATTCTCTTATTCTGCAAATGTTTCAAGCTAATAGTACAAATATTTAACAAATGTCCCTGATTGTCCCTGATTATTTGAGAAGTTGTCCTTGATTTTGTTGAGATTTGTCTCTGATCGGTTTAGAGCTATGTTGTTGTCCTCACCCCCACCCAGGGGTGTGATTGTCCAGACCTACCCTCAAATGCAGGGTATATACACAGCTGTCGCTGTAGAAGAAATGGCCAGCTTTGAACCTTCCCATCAGCTGTCCTGCACATCCCTGGATGTATCTCCACTATCAGCCCCTCTGTGTGGCCCAGTAACACTACTTACCTATTGACCCCTGTTGCATTTGTAGTAATGTTCACAGTCACAGGTAGGTGACACCCTCCACACAACTATATTGGCAGAATCTGGAACCCCCATCCTGGGTGTATTACCACAGGTGTCCCAGACTACACATGTAAATAACACATGAAGGAAAAACCCAAGCACACTTGGATCACCACCTGGCAAAGTTCACCATCCCCCAACACTCCAGACCCCTACACCAACTACTGACACTGACACTTCCTGTCCTGCCTCGCATACGTCTCCCAACACCCTGAAAACCTGCACTACCGCTCTGCCACCAATCAGTTGAATGGCCTACTATACAGTTAAAATGCCCCCCCCACCTACCTGCCCACACCTCCACTATTCACATCTACTCTACAACACAGGTATGGCATAACTAAACCTAACCCAAATACCTGAGTGTAGCCTAACCAGAAATGCTAAACTGGAATTTCACTTAACCTTACACTGACCTTCATGAACAGTCATACCTGACATGTACACCTGACTTAAGCATGTATAATACCGACATGTACATGAAGTAGCGAGGGGGTATGTGGCAGCAAGCGGGTGTATGCCTGTGTGGGCGGCGGTAAGCAATGCCCACACTGGTTAAGCAATATGGAGGCCAATCCAGTGTAAGACACTGTAACCGGAGGTCAGCAGGTCTGAGCCTAGCGCACACCAGCGCATACCTGCCTACACTTCCCCCGCAGTGCCTTAGGCATGCTGTAGCCCACAGCCCTCATCATAGCCAGTAATAACATAATCAGCACTCCCAGGTCCCCCCACTGCACACTATAGTCCAAGTGAGTTACCGCGAAGGCATGACAGATATAGAATCAGCTGCTGTTATCACAAACATATCATCCGGCACAGTCAGTCAACAGTGTAGGAAATGTATGTAAGTATGCATATTAATACCAGAAAACATGCGCACAGTGCTCAGTCACAGTATTCCAAGAAGTCTTTGAGTACCAATGAATAGTGCCTGTCCACACATACTGTGAGAACAGTAGTCTTGTATAATACTGAAGAGAGGAATATAAAACGGGCCACGGTGTGGGGGGCATGTTTCATCCATGGAAGCGGGAGATGAGGCTGGTCTGGTGTGTGAGCAAACTGCTGTATCAGAAAACACTGGCAGGATGCTACCAGTGGGAGAAAAAGTGTAGACCACCAAAGTGTACTCGTGACACAACAACAGATCCGTCCCTGCCGGGACACACCAGACGTTATGGGACACAATAATGTGTCCACCAGTATCGGAGGTAGATGAAGGGGAAGGCTTGAATGTATGTTGACTAAACTGATGAATAGCTTGCAGAAGGTTGCATTGAGATAGTAATATGGAGGAATACTGAGACATGCAGAGAGGGAAATGTGTGGAGGTGTGGTATGGCAGGGCTAGCCACTGCAGAATGGATGGATGCTGTGCACGTGGACCTCAGGGGCCAGGGAAAGGGAGCATGGGTATGAAATTAAGGCAGAAATATGCAAATTATGCAGAGCTGCAATACTGTAGTGGGCAGAGCATCCGCCAACCATGCACACATTCTCGGTCCGGGTCCCACTGCAGCACATTCTATTGCCTGTGTGAAATCGGTATAACAAAATCGTTTTGCTGTATAACCTACTAAATGACATTTACACTTGAACAGGAGTACGGAATTACACATAGCCCACTCACTATTCAAAGGACATGAGATGACACACAGATATGTATACACAGACAACTTGCAATGGTGTATTTACAATAATGTATGCCATTACCGACAGCACATAGATCTACACTTATGTAATCACAGAGGAATGCAAGGAACACACAGAAAAGTAGATGCAGACAGGGCAGATATATAACATACTATGCTGCCCAGGACAGGCCCATCAATTTGTACAACTGTGGACAAAGGATTTACCATCAAGATAGGTAACAATAAACAATAACAAATGCAGTTCAGCAGCAGCCAGTTACACCACATAGTCAAGGCCTAGGGGGACATTTATTACCTGTGATAATGTCTATGTATCTATCACATGTATGGACCCTAACCAACAAATGTCATGGGAGTCCACGATATGACTGGGATGATAGCAGGAATGCCAGCAGTATATTATGATAGGCCAGTACTGAACAACCCCTAACCATATCACAGCAGGGAAAAGCCAGCCATATATGTGGAGGACAGAGGCAGGAACACAGGGCCATAATTGTAATATTGCTGTTACACACCCTGCACATTGCTTCTGGTACAGGATTCAATGTAACATACCCTTATGCAGGAATAACACATCAGGAACAGAACTGGAAGTAGCCATGTACTGATAGCACGCAACAGACAGATTGCTGGGGATATATCTAGGATAAGCCCTGTGTAGTGCACAGACAAAAGCAAACAGACAATCCACTGACCATCATGTGGATAGGCCCACTGTTGAGAGCTATGCAGACAGACTGCATTCCATCCTAAATTACTATGTACAAACAATCACTGCAAGACCAGCAATATACAAAGCACATAACAACACCACTCACTCTGTCTGTAAGTCTGGAACAACCTAAGATTGTGCAGTTGCCCTGTGTCTGCAAGCCCCACTGTAATAGGTACTGCAACCTGCCATCTGTAACACTGCAGCCCACATACAGGAAGGATGTCCTCCATACTGGAAAGGCGAAGGGACATCGCCCACATAAGTAAGCATTTTATAATACTGGGTTGCCATGACGATGGTTAACAGAATCACTACACAAGCAGGCTGCACGCAGTCAGCAACTGTTGCACACTGATTGGTGCAGAGCCCATCACCTGATCATGTGCATCACCTACAAAAGCCATGCTGAAATCCATTCAAACCAACTCATTCACTCTACTGGAGAGAGAGAGAGAGAGAGAGAGAGAGAGATAAAGAAAAAAAAAGTGGAAACCAACAACAAAAAAAAAGGAAATAGAAAACAAACATATACCACAGAACTTACACAATGGGGAGCACAGTACTACAGGCCACAACCAGGAAGGCGTCACACCCGTCCAAACACTAAAAGGTATGTAAAACACAACTGTATGTAATTTAAAATAGGATGTATGATGTAGAATGGTTGATATGTGCCATCTGTAGTTGCCCCTGTAATGTCTGTCCCTGTAAGCAGTGGGACATACCCGCCAACTGTACAGATCAGCAATGAATGACAAAGATGTCAGCCATAATATCTGTGTATGTTATATTAGTGTGGAGAATAGCTGTTGGTGGATGTGCTGCCATCATGATAGGCACATGTGTGTCAGTGCACAGCACTTGCAGGACAGTCATGTGAATGTGTAATGTAGCATGCACAAATGCCATAGGTGTGTAATAGGTGTACCAGCAATCTCACACCATAGTTACCACCCTAATGGTTGGCTGTGTTCACATGTGACACCTGTCTGTGTTGCAGCAAGGCAGAACAGTACAGCTGTGAATGAAAGATGTTTGCAGAATGTGGACCAGATATCTGTATGCACTCCACATATCTGTGTGATACAGACTGTGATGTGTATGTGTATAGATACAGACACTCATATAAACATAGGTATATCAACAACGTACAACATATATCTACACATATATGTACATAGATGTATATTTATACACATATATATAGTGGTACTGACAATGGCATGCAGGTGAAATAGTCTATAACAGGTCATCAAAGATAAGTGTCCCCACAGGGAGCATGGCTACAAACACACAGCACAAGGTGTGGCACATACACATAGCACAAAGCTTGGTACAATACAACGTATGTCTCAATGGTAGGTAAGCAGCTGACATAACAATTGCAGTCTGTGAACATGTTGTTGTAGCTGATATGGTGGGGGGAGACATATATGTGTATTAAGAACTATGGAAACCCTGCTGTATGGGTGGCACAGACCTGTTTCCATCTTTATTTCTTCCAGTAATCATGTTGCATAGTCACCTTCCCGCATACAGTGGTGCAGAAACGGCTATCATCACTGACCACCTGGTACAGCACTACATACCTCCTTTTGGTCAGACAGCCCATGATCAGCAGGAGAGGACTGCCCTGTGGAATGAGCTAGTCCACAGGGTCAATGATGTTGGACTGCATAACCACAGCTTTGAACAGGTCTGGCATCATTGCACTGACCTGCTTCGCCATGTATGTCGGCGTGCAGTTGCCATAAGGGAGGACCACCTCACAACAGGGGGCAAACCACCCATCCACCCCTCACCCGTGTGGAGGAGCTTCTCAGCAGCCTAGTGGCACCTGTCTGCCTGCAACATCAACACCTAGCAGGGCACATCTTGGAGGTGGGTGCCAATGACACACCAGCTGAGGACCATGCAGGTAAGTCCCCAGGGCACATCGATACACCACTCATGTGTATGCATCTGCAGCTGTACAGGTACAGCATGCAAAACTGAGGTGTCCTATACTTTGTCTGCTGCTGTGTAGTAGTAATAAACTGTTGTGTAGAAGCTGTAATATTGTGTAATTCTACTGTTGATGTAACGTAATGCTGCACTCACCTGTTATGAATGCTACAGCTGTGGCCACTGACATCAGCTTTCTAGCTCTCCTATGTAGATCCCTCCAGGGTACAACCACAGCAGCAGCCAATATCCAGTGAGTATGGCTCGTGTTCATGCATGATGATAAACTGGGCATGTAATAGCTATGGGCTATCCCCCATGCATACTTCTAACACACCTTCCCATATTGCATGCTGTACACATTCACTTTTTTGCTGAGAAATGCAGTGCATCATAGTAAAGACCATGCTGGGGTATCGGAAGGGTACAACAGACACATGCAAGATAACTAACATCCTGTCAATGTGCAATGTGTCCACAGGGATGTGACATGTGGCAGGACACACGGTCTACAGTAGGGACATGTGTGACTCAACACCACCATGGCTGCAGCTGCACACAAGCAGGTTAAGTAAACATTGCAGACGTAACCCTGACCCCACAGCACTCATCACAGCAGTGTATTCACTCCAAGGGATGTACACATGAGTAGACCTTGCAACCATGCAGAGGTCTGGAATATGTGTAGGGCACCCCTCACAGCCATGGTAAGGTCCGCTGGTTGTCAGTGTAATAGTCATGTACTGGTCATACATGCACTGCTGATGTTGTGATCTGTAATGCAGGCATCAGGCATACACAACTGATAGCTGTTCACATACCATCCCAGGTATGTGCTGCTACAACACAGAGGGGCTGTGAGCATTGGAGATGACATAACCAACACAGTACTATAGATGCATCAATGGTTTCTACACCTGCGAGGTATGGTGCACAGTACAAGGTAGGGTGCGGAACAGGCCACGGTAACACTTTGTGCATGGGTGCAGTGTTAACATGGGGAGGGGCCATCACCTACCAACAAAGCCCATGCCTCACACACATGTATACTGCCGCTAGCATAATGTCACTATAGTTGCACTGCATGCTGTTGAGCTCCATGTGTAATGCATGTTGACAGAAAGCTAATGGGAGGACTGTGTGTACAAATGTTGTGCAACTCCACATGAAGGAGTATTTGTAAGTGTAATCAAGTGGAGTCTGGACAATGCATGTCAGGTGTGTGTGTGTGTGTGTGTGTGTGTGTGTGTGTGTGTGTGTGTGTGTGTGTGTGTGTGTCCATGTATGTACAGGTGATAGTGGGGATTGACCACATGTTATGCACTGCTGTACAGGTCTTAACATGTATATTTGTTTCCTGCACAGGTGCCGAGGTGGGTCAGGGTCCCTCCTGCACATATACTGAGGTAGGTGTCCCTACAAACACTGATGATGATGAAACTACAGGTGAGGCACAGGTGGAGTTTTCAGAGGCTGACACTGCACCATGTGTCATCACCCTCCTAGCCACTCGAAGCCCGCACACAGTTACAGTGCCTCTACAAACCCCATTACATGTGGCCATAGCAGAGGGATAGTTGGCACTTAGTGGCAATGGCCAGGAAAGTGTGGTGTCCGTGCCAACTGTGTCAGGTCACAGTCGGCATAGCCAGATGTCCAGAAGGCAACCACATCGTCAGATGTACCATGGGGCTCGTGGGAGGACCAGAGGTTATCCTGCCCCTGCAGAGACACCACAACTGGTACCACCAGGAGCATGTTTCCAGCCATAATGGAGGCACAGACACGTATGGAAATGCACTCCAGACTGGTCTTGAGGCTGCAGATGTCTGCTTTTACAGCTGTAAGTGGCAATCTCCATGAACGTGCTGTTGCCTTCCATGAATATACTCAGGTCATGAACAGATGGTGAGGTGAGATGGTGGCCTCCTTGACTGTGGTATGTCTGTGCTAGAATGTGTGGTGGGAGTGGAGTGACATCCGCGTGGACGTAGGCCAGAGACACCAGCAGCTGGCAGTCAACACGGATGTGTCAGGATGCACAGCCACTCCTGTAGTGGCAGTACCAGCCCCAGCACACCACAGGGGCTACTATCCACACCACACCACAGCAGGCCATGTGCACATGGCCCTGGCCAGGCCCAGGTGGGACATGGTTCCAGCGAACATATGCCATCATCAGGGGAGTGTAGCACCTCAAGGTCTGTGCCTGCACATGCCCATGGAATCCCTGGCAGGCACAGTCAGTGTGTCCATGGCCGGAGGCACTGAACTGCACACCCTGCCAGGTATGGTCTGCAGCTATCCAACATTACCCATGTGTGGCAGCCACATGGTGGAACTGTGTGCATGCATACCCACACACTATGCAACCAAACCTAGGGTGTCCCCATACCGGCACACATCACATCACCATGCCCCAATCAAGGAACCACACCCTCAAGCACACACATGGTGACACATGTTTGGACCACCCTCGGCCTCTGGCACACCTGCAACACACCCTGTGCATACGATGATCCCTGTGCCACATCCCTACCATCCATAACATCGATGCAGGGACAGGCTAACATGGTTCTGATGCACACAGTGACTGTGATAGAGTGCAACAATGTACTGCAGTGTAGAATGCAGTCAGGGGTAATGTGTACTGTAGACATGTCAGGTAGTGTAGTCATGCAGCTAGAATGACATTCACACACCCTGTGCATATGATGGTACCTGTGCCACATCCCTGCCATCCATAACGTCAATGCAGGGACAGGCTAACATGGGTCTGATGCACACGGTGACTGTGATAGAGTGCCACAATGTACTGCAGTGTAGAATGTAGACAGGAGTACTGTGTACTGCATACATATCAGGTGGTGTAGCCATGCAGCTAAGATGAATCTCAGCTGTTCGTAACACCAATTGATATCCCCATACTGTCAACCATTTGAGCTGTAGGCATACATTTGTTAGCAGGAGGATGGTCCACAGTCATATTCCACAGGGGTATGTCAGTGTGGTGACACTATGGCCATGACATATGTGGTGTACAGTTGCACACATGCCACAGGCATGTATAACAGCTATTGGCCATGCAAACGTGACAGGTGGCCTGCTGGTACAGGTATAATCTGCACCCTTATGTCAACCCATCCACATACACATGCATCCTGACTTGGTGACACTGTGTCTACACCCCAACCCGGGTATGTAGTGCTACTGAACTCTGTGGCTGTCATTGCACACATGACACCATCTGTAGGGTGAGGAGTGTACCAGGTCACATGCTACATGCAGACCATCCACAGAAATGTGCAATATGGTAATGGGGGATGTAATGTTTGTATATGGTGACTACATAGTGTGTCATACCATTATATACACATTGACCGACACATAATGGCTAGACACACATCATAGAGACCTGGCTGTATAGTTTTTTAACTAACTAGTCCATGTGCCCAATATGTTACAGATAGGCTGCACACAGCACATGTGTAACTGGGCCGTATCCTGTTATCTGTTACCTGTATGGGTGATGGTGACATTGGCCACCTGAGAGTTGTACGTGGGCCATATACCAGGTGTACCATGGTGTAAAGACAATATACACAGCACCCACATACCCCACTGGATATTGTACACACTAGAACCCATCTAGATACTCTGACATACCCACTATCACACAGTGGCCATGATGCAAAAACACCCCATTGCATATCACAACAGTAGTACCACAGGGATATGCATGTGATGCACATGCCACAGGCATAGTAGGGTGTTGCATTGCATTGCCACATCTATGGGTGACAACAACAATATCCATACTAATGTGTGGCAATGTGTATGGTAATAGGATTATGTGGACTCGGACCGGTGTACCCTACAGATATGCAAACATGCACATATACACACACACGTGGCAGACCTCAATGGGATTCCCATGCCTACTGACCCATTGGTGCAACACTGTTGTGCTGGTTCTGCAAGGTGCATGTAGCTGTTAGGGAGTGGAGTGTAACAGGTTACATGTTAACGTTAATGGGTTTGAGAGGCACCACACACTATGAGTCATATGAATAGACATCCCTCCCAGCCAAACATGTCCAACCTGCAATGCAATACCAAGTGTTGGTGATCCCATAACCAGGGCCAGTGGCAACATGGGCACACGATGGTACCTGTACTACATCCCACCTGTATGACGTCAGGCTGTTATTGGTAACATATCATGCAGTATGTTCTGGCTCCCATGGGGAATGTATTATGCAGATGCCATCAACATTACCAGGCTTCAGATACACAGTCACAGATATGCAGATATATATATATATATATATATATATATATATATATATATGTGTGTGTGTGTGTGTGTGTGTGTGTGTGTGTGTGTGTATACATATACATGTGACTACACATACACATGCAGTTATATGTACAGTATGAAACATAAGTGGTAGGTGCACACAATATGGAACAGCCATTATGCCTACAGTTGACCCCTGAATGACTGGACACTGTATGCGCCACCCATACAAATGACAATTGTTGCCTGTCATAGGCGAAACAACACCCACAGGTTTGCTGACATGGTAAGCTGTCATCGTGTACTATAACAGTTCTACATGCCATGCCATATGTCTGTTCAGACACTGACAACTATATCAACAGAGTGATGCTACATTGGACCAGTTGCACTCATACAATAGGTTGGAAAGGTTCACAGCTGTTGCTGTCCAGGCCAAGCTATTCACATTGTACAATATGAAAGGCACACTGGGCCACATGAAACCTAACAATAGACAGTATGTACTCCAGGTGTGTAGTTCAGTAACCTCTATCTACACACTGTACAAACACAGTAGGTTGTGTAGACTTCTTATGACCACATAGGTTGTAACTGCTACATCACTTGGCATAACTGACACCATCACATGCACACCAACACACAGAACAGTTTGTATGGCAGGGGGCAGTAGTCCTGCAGTGCCCAGATCCATGACAGTAATGTGTATATAGGTGAAGTATGTGGTGCTGTACATCCAGATACCTTAAGGCAGCTCAGCTCTGATAACCCCATATTTTGTAGCAGCTTAGGTCTTTTCTGGTGCTCCACCCCTAGACTCAATTATACAGGGCCATATACCACTGTTGCATACACTGGGCTCTGCAGTGCATGAGGACACACATGTATTGTGTAGGTGGCACCCACACATATATGGCCCCAGCCCCACCATATGTGTGGGGGTTACAATGGCAGTGGACTGATGGCAAACATGGCAGTGTGTTATACTCCCAGCCCACTATGGATCAACCACCGACAACATGACATATGTGTACAGCTTGGTATGTAGGTTATGGACAGAGGCTGGAATACAGGCACGTATGTGAATAACTATTGCCATACACTAAGCAAGGTGCAGGTGTTACAGGATAGTCTGTAACATACCCTTAGTCAGGGAATTGCAGGTATGGACGGCCATGGATGTAGCCATGTACTGATAACATGCAACACACACACTGCCAGTGTATTATCTGACACAAGACCTGTGTGGTGGACAGACAAGACATGACAGGCACAGATCCGGCCGGCATGAGGGTAGGCCCACAATCATGTGCTATGTAGACGGACTGCATTCCATGGCAAACTAGTATGTACACCCACACCCTGTAACACCAGTACTGTACAATGCATTACACAACTCCACTTGCAGTCTGTCTGTACTTCCTGATCCTCCTACAAATATGTGGCTGCCCTGAGTGTGCCGGTTCTCCTGTATGGGGTAATGCTACATGCTGTCAGTAGCACTGCTGCCCACACATGGGACGGATGCCCATCACACAGGAGATATAATGGGACCATGCACACATGATGTGTGGATCAATAGTGGGTGGTTGCCATGACAGTGTTAAATGGGTGTAGTACACATGTGTAATCATATATCTGGCTATCTGGATTTATAAATGTACATATATTCCCACCATAGTTCCTGCACATGAAGTGTAGGCCAACCTCAGCCCGTATATTCCCAATGTTGTAGTTGCAGAGGATATCAGGAATCTCTAGTAGGTATACTAGTAGGCTATTGCTACTGTCATTGGGATTGTCTTCACAGACATGGTGTGTGTGGCAGGTCACATCTGTTCATAATGTGTGCCATTGGTTACTGAACTACATCCAAAGGACATCAGTGTACAGTATTGCTGCTAGCATGTAATGCCACTGTTGACTGCAGTAGAGCTATTGGCCAATATATGTGGGGGTCTGACACAGTCTGTACATTCTGGAGGTATACACATATACCCTTAGTGCTACACATGTGTACCATGCCTCACAATATGGATGGGATGGCCATGTAGATGGGTATAACACATGATGACAGATATATAATGTCCACCATAGGTCATGCATTCACACACACCTGCCTGGTTTGTAACAGTATGTCCACTGGTACAGAGGTGACATGGCCACATACTGCACAATAGGTATTGACATACATCTGCACAGCATTCCCACTGCCCTGTCTGACATACATGACTGTTAGGGGAGGTCCAGCAGTGGGACATCTGGCTAGTATCTGCACATGACATCCCACTGGGTAGGTACACTCAGCTGCTAGGCATGTCACAATGCACTTTGCAGGCTGTAGGCAGATTGGCCCAACACTGGCCTACACCTCCCAAGGGGGAATTCACATGGACCTCCATATACAGCAGCCTCCACAGGCATGTCATAGCACAGGGTAGGATACACCTGTGTGACAGCTCATATCCACAACCAATGTGAACACAGTCACAGCCACATATGGTTAGCTAGCATGGTATGCTCAAACAAATGGACTGGCGCATTCTAAACACCCTTCCACTTGACAGTGCCATAGACTTCTTCAACTCCATCTTCCTAGATACTCTAAACTTTCTAGCCCCACTAAGAAACCAAAGGATAAAGACTAATTCAGCCCCCTGGTTAACTAAAGATACAAAACAAATTATGCTCCAAAGGGACAAACTATGGATACTTTACCAAAACATCAAATTGCCCAATACTCTGCTCCAATACAAACAACTCCATAACCTTGCAAAACAGCTTATCAGTAAGGACAAAAAATCCTACTATATCAAGATACAGTCTAACAATAATAAAAACCCCAAGCAATTCTGGAAATCAGTAAACTCTCTTCTTAATCCTGGCTCCAAGAATAACCCCTGTCCTGACCCTAGTAAATCCAACCTTGAACTAGGCTCTGAATTTAACTCAGTTTTCATAGAAACTATTTCTGAATTGACCAGACTTTCCCCAACGATAACCCACCAGTCCCTCACTTTTCTCTGTCTAATTCCCCTAATAGTCATCCCTTTATGTTTGAGCTCAAACCTGTCTCCACTAACTTTATAAAAAACTTCTATCCAAACTTAAACCTTGTTCTAATGCTCCTGACAATATTTCCTCCACCTTCCTAAAATGTGCTGCTGATGGAATAGCTCTCTCAATTAGCATCATTATTAACAGATCCATAAATTAATCATATGTCCCCAAACTCTGGCACTCAGCTTATATCCTTCCTCTTCACAAATGAGGCAAAAACTCCAACATCTCAAACTTACGCCCTATCGCTCTGCTCTCATCTATATCCAAAATCCTAGAAAAGTGCATCCACCTCCAACTTATGCCTTTTCTTACCCAAAACCATCTTCTTACACCTACCCAACATGACTTCTCCCCAAGCCATAGCACTATAACTGCACTACTGTCATTCCTAGAAACCGTCAATCAAGCCCCAGACTCCGGACAATCGGTCTCTACAGTTTTGCTAGATCTATCTAAAGCATTCGATACTATTTCTCACAAACACCTTCTCTTTCATCTCTCTAATCTTCATCTCTCATCAAGCACTTTATCCTGGTTCTTCAGCTACCTATCTGATAGATCTCAAGCAATAAAATGGAATAACGCCATCTCTTCCTTCTTACCCACCCCAACTGGTGTACCACAGAGGTCTATCCTTGGGCCCATGCTTTTTAACATCTTTATCAACAACTTTCACACTGCCATTCCTGACACCAAAGTCATTCAATACGGAGATGACTCAACCTTAGTTTGCTCTGCCTCCAACCTCTCTGAACTGCTCAACAAAACCCAAAATGTTTTTTCAATAACCGAAGAATAGATGCACTAAAATCACCTCTCTCTCAATGCTAACAAATCAAAAATTCTACTTCCATCCCCCCACTAAGACTTACTCCTACAACAAAAGTACTTTCAAAGTCCTTAGCCAAACCAACTCACCTATAGAAGTGGTTCCCTCTGCTAAACTTCTCGGCATTACTATTGATGAATACCTCAAGTTTGACATCCACATTCAACAAAATATTAAGAAAACCCTCCAAAAACTAGGCATGCTATACAGGAATAATCGCTTCCTCTCAAACTCCACTAGGCAGACTCTGGCCACTAATTATCTTCTTCCCTCCATATTATATGGAACACCTCTCCTTACCAATCTAGCCACCTCCACCTCCTCCAAACTAGAAAAATGCTATAATAAAATCTCTAAATTTGCCACCAAATCCAGAAAGTCCACCCATCACTGCCTTACCCTACAATCTCTGAACTGGCTTTAACTCCCAAACTACCTAAACTACCTCCAACATACCACTGTACACAGACTTATATTTCACCATACTAAATGTCCTGCTCTAGCAAATATCCTTCCCCCTTTCACCCCCAGCAGAAAGCTTAGATCCGAACATCAAAACTTAATTGCTATACATAAGCCCAAACGTCCTCCTGGCCAACTTATCCTCTCTTTCTCTTTAGGAAAGAAATGGAATTCCCTCCCTTCCACTCTTAGAACTATACCAAACTCAGAGAACTTTAAATCCCAGCTTTTCGAATACCTCTCCTCTAAATGGAAATGTACCTGCTTGCACCCTACCTAAATCCAACTAAATATTTGCCCCCAGGATGCTTTCTTACAGGTCCCTAACCTATCTAGTATTCTCCCATAGTTACTTCACCTTGAGTATGTCTATACTCTCTACAATTTCCAAGACCTACTTATCATACAACATAACTGTGTAAATATTGTAAATGGCATCTTACGTTAAATGAGTGTATGCAAAGTGTTTCTACCTTTATTTTTAAAGGTGTGTTTCTTAGAATGTTTTCATAAATGTATCTTTATTACCCATTGCACAACCATAAGCAATTTTGTTTGACTGTGTGACTCTGTACAGACTTTGTAAACTATGTGCAACTCTGTACAGACTTTGTAAACCGTCCTATACAATGTATCTCTCTGTAAGTCCTATACTTTGTATCTCTGTTATCTATTATATCTGTACTGTATTATGTTTCCTGGAGCTTTTCTCCCCGGGCCTCCACTGAAAACGGGTCCTTTGGGCCCAGTGGACTTCCCCAGTAATCAAACTAGAAATAAATAAATAAATGACAGTATATGGAATATGTATTCGACACAATCCTCATATGTGCCACTCACAGACTGCCCTATATATACTGGCCTGCTACACAGTTCGGCCTGGTGGCTGTCTGTGGTATGAAACACGTGTGTTTATGGCCCTACAAACATGTATGCCACTACAGTACCATACAGTGGGGCAGCATGTAACATCTGAAAGTAGGGAAACTAGAACAATGTCATCTACCACAGTCTGTACACAGGCTAAGGTACATATCAACACTACACACACTGTCGACATTCACCATAGGTACACAGACCTCAGTACTGTACGAACATCCTCAGAATGTGCAGGTAATGTAATGTAAAGTAATGTAACCCCTACTGTACATAACATGTGCAACAGTCAGATATATCCGTGTCTTGTTCTCAGATATGATGCCACAAAGTATGGTGTATAGCACATATGCACCACTTCATGCACGACATATGTACAAAGGTTGACAGAGGTGTGGCTGGGAGCACATACACAGGGCCAATATTGACATGTTGCTGTGATGACCACATGCTTTTACTGTTGTTACAGGGTTGTTGCAACATATGTCCTTTGAGGGATATGTCGTCTGTGACTACCACAGCTTTCTCCATCTAATGACTGAAATCCTCACACTACCTTCAGCAGTCAACAGCTAGATGCTCCATGGGTGACACATGCAGCCATGGACACAACACTGCCCAGGCTGCAGATGACCCTGCAGATGGAGAATTCCCATCAACATGGAACTGACATGGCAGGTATTGAGACATGTGCATCAGCCATATCCACACAAATTCTGTGAAAACAATATTACTCCAAATGCAGTATAGCGGCACTTACAGGCTGTAGTCAGGTTAGGCACATCCACCTCCTGTTTGATGCACTGTTTCCACAGTTTATGTTGTTAGAGGTACACTGTGGAAACACAGTGTACCTCAAACAACATACACTGTGGAAACAGTGCACAGTGTATGCTGTTAGAGGTACACCGCAATCCATCTGGGATGCTGTTTGGCACACAACAGATCTAGTTCCTGCTCACAGTGGGTGACAAGGACAAACACCACCATAATGTTCCTCGGTATTGGAGTGTGTTTCCATACAACTGGTGATGGGGATGTTACCACAGCTGTTTCACATGCAATCAGCCAGGGGAGGGCTGTGATCCATGCAGAGGCCATCAGCTGATCATGAGCATTACTTACATTACACATGCTGCTGCCTAAGCAAAGCAGGTGTAGGTCTCCACGGCCATCTGAGAAGGAGTGGGGGACACAGACAGAGGCTAATACGTGTCACGGAGGGGTGGGAGGGTAAAATGAGGCATGGTTGTGTCACACACCTAGCAACACAGGGTATCAAACCCCTGACGACTATGTAGTGCTAGCACAGTTTGATGCAATTACTGGAAGCGCCACATGGGTCACCTGTTGTGGAGCACTCAGAACATATATGTGATGGTGAGTGATATCTGCAACAAAGATACAGTAGCTGTATGGTAGGTGACATACACGTGCCTGTCGGCATGAACAGGTGCCAGCCTCAACATAGCCACACTCTCACAAGGACACAAACACGTTGACACATGTGGCAGGGCTAGGTGTACAACTCATTGGTTGTGGGATTGCCACATCACATCACTGTGCGGGTTTCCCATGCACCACACAGGTCATACAGGGGGCTGTATGGGCGAAGGGTATGGGAAGACGTCTGACATCAGACAGCATGCTGCAGTATGACCATGGGGGTTGTAGGGAGTGTGGCTGTGAACATCTGCAGCATGCAACACACACATAAACATACAGGGTGCCACTACTGATATGCATGTGTGCATGTCTGCACAGGTCTGTGGTGTTCGACTGCATCAGATGGCTGTCCACGGGTAGGCGATGGGTGTACCTTGGCATCAGGCCACATGACAATGGCCTGCTTTGTGGCTCAAGGATGTAGTGTCTGCATTTGCCACACAGGCGGGTATTGTATCCCCCATCCAGTCACCTGGGTGACTACTGTGTGTGGGCATTGCTGTGCATCACTTGCCATGTCTGTGTTCCTTCGTCCATGGCATGGACTGTGTCTGGGATGTGCACACCTCCCACATGCATGTACGGCGACATGTGGAACTGTACCTGGGGTGTCTGGTCCATGTTGTGAACACAGATTATCATCAGATGTGCCAGTCCTGCCTACCTGTGGCGGGAGCTGGTAATGGTCAGTAGTTTTACCCTGCACCTACATGGTGTGCATGCTATCAGCATTCCTTGGTGTCAGTGGCATCTGCCAAACAGGCATGTTGTCAGGCATGGTATGCCCATTGTGGGTCACATGTGATGGTACCACAGGTGGTGCAGTTGTCCATTGGAGAACATGGGGGAGGTGCACTGTCTGCATTTATGTGCATGTTGGACAGATGGACTGGGTGTTGTGCCCTCTGTGGCCCACCACTGCCACTCCATAGTTACTATCGGTGGCCAATGTGCAGTGTACTACTCACATATTGACTGTTACCTAGGCGTGTGTGTGTGAATGACACATGGGGTGAGAGTGTGCTCTGGGTAATACTGGGGTTGCTAACTGTGATTGCCTGGCCTTGATGTCACATGTCTGGGTAAGGCTCTGCACCCCAGATTCTCAGCCATATCACATGTTATCCCTGTACAGTGGACATTGTGATATAGTATAGCCACCATATAAGAAAATGCAAAAACTGCTCCACATTGGCCACACAGTCACCACCAACTCTACACAGGATGCAGGTTACAAACACATACTTGTCATGTTTGGGAGTAGAACCCCTACTTAACTAGTGTATGACACTATATCACTAAGCAGTTATAGTAAATGTCACGGATATTATTGGGGTAGTTTTTGCCCAAAAGCATATTTCACACTGACTGACATCAGCAGGATTGCCAAAGTAGGGCTTTGAAATGACTGTGAGAGACTAGCCTAAAATGCATCGCTCCCTACACAGACAGTGACACACACAATACATCTGGAACTGCCATGTGTGGGGATAGAACCCAACCACATGTCTAATTCACACTACAACAGTACACAGTAACAGCATGCGTTATGGAGATTACTGGGCTCCAGCTCTCCCAGGGGAGTATTTCTAGGTGGGTGACATCATCAGCCTTGCCAAAGTTGGGTATGTGAAATGTACAGGGTGTGAGTAACCTAAAAGCACTGCTCTCTACACAGTCAGACATGCACATACAGTTGACAGGTTGGGGGCTAGAACTCCCAACAAATTCCTTAATCACACTATGGCCGTATGATGTTACAGGATGTGCTACAGAGATTACTCAGCTACAATTGTCCCAGAGGTGTATTTCAAGTTGTGTGACATCAGCAGCCTTGCCAAAGGATGGCATTCGACTTGTAAGGGGTGTGAGTAGCCTAAAAAGCATTGCTCTCTACACAGTCAGAACCACACATATATGCTTGCCAAGTCTGGGGTTTGACCTCCTACCTAAATACATTATCACACTACAGCAGTACACAGTTACAGCATGCGCTATGGAGATTATTGGGATACAGCTCTCCCAGGGGAGTATTTCTAGGTGGGTGACATCAGCAGCCTTCCCATAGTTGGGTATGTGAAATGTATGGGGTATGAGTAACCTAAAAGCATTGCTCTCTACACAGTCAAACATGCACACATACACACACAGTTGGCAGGTTAGGGCCAAAACTCCCAACTAACTTCTTAATCACACTATGGCCATACAATGTTATTGGACATGCTACGGAGATTACTCAGCTATGATTGACCCAGAGGTGTATTTCTAGTTGGGTGACATCAGCAGCCTTGCCAAAGGAGGGTATTCAACTTGTAAGGGGTGTGAGTAGCCTTAAAAGCATTACTCTCTACACCCTCAGTGATAGACAGACACACACACATAGACATACACACGCACAGTTACCATGTCTGGGGTTTGACCTCCTACCTAACTGCAGCAGTACACAGTTACCCCATGCACTACGGAGATTACTGGGTTACAGCTCTCCACAAGAGCATTTCTAGGTGGGTGACATCAGCAACCTTGCCAAAGTTGGGTATGTGAAATATACGGGGTGTGAGTAACCTAAAAGCATTGCTCTCTACACAGTCAGACATGCACACATTCACACACTGTTGGTAGGTTGGGGGCTAAAGCTCCCAACTAACTCTTTAATCACACTATGGCAATATGATGTTACGGGATGTGCTATGGAGATTACTCGGCTACGATCATCCCAGAGGTGTATTCCAAGTTGCATGACATCAGCAGCCTTGCCAAAGGAGGGTATTCGACTTGTAAGGGGTGTGAGTGGCCTAAAAAGCATTCCTCTCTACACAGTCTGTGACAGACAGATACGCATACACAGACTCACATACGCACAGTTGTCACATCTGGGGTTTGACCTCCTACCTAACTACATTATCACACTACAACAGTACGCAGTTACAGCATGCGTGATGGAGATTACTGGACTACAACTCTCCCAGGGGGGTATTTCTAGGTGGGTGACAGCAGCCTTGCCAAAGTTGGGTATGTGAAATGTAAGGGGTGTGAGTAACCTAAAAACATTGCTCCCTACACAGTCGGTGCAAGACAGACACACGAACAGTGACACACAGTCACGCACACAGTTGCCATGTCTGAGGTTAGAACTCCTACCTGACTAATCTATCACATTACAACAGTACACAGTTATGGGAAGCGCCACAGAGATTACTGGCCTACAAGTCTCCCAAAGGTGTATTACACATTGGATAACCTCAGCAGGCTTGTCAGGGTACCGCTATGGGGTGGCCAGCATGTGCATGGCCCATACACCATTCATGTAGGGGTGACATGCCACAGGCGGCCGCACACAGGGTCATATGTCACAGGTGTATGTCTAGGGCAACTAGCTAACTATGTCCTTGTACAGCCATGTTGCACAGCTGGCACGTGGACCACATAGTCTGTGGTGCTGACAGGTACTGGTCGCTAGTAACTGCAGTGTGTGACACCTGCAACTGATTTGTTTGAGGCCCTTTGGCTGTGTGCTCGGTGGGACAGGCGTGGATGGCTCCTTGTCATGGTCACCCTCTTCCACACATGTATATCCATCTACCTTTGACATATTATGGTGTGATGTCCTTACATATATGTGTGTATTCCTACCCACTGTGTGTGCAAGGCATGAGTGGTGCATACTGACATGTGTCTGCAGTAACTATTGCAACCACTGGATATGTCTGGTCCACTGGTGTTTGCATATATGGCCTTCATGTGTTTGTGTGTGAGCATGCCCAGTATGACCTTTCAGTATGTTGATGACTGACATTGCCTTCATTTCTCTAAGTGTGTGAGCATGCCTAGTAAGGCCGTCTGTTATCCATGTGTGGAGCATGCCCAGTGGTTTGTACTGCACAGCTGACCTTTGTGTTGTACACCAACGGGTAGCATGCTATGTCTGCAGGGTATCCACTGATCATTTGTCATTGACTGTTGCAACATGTCTGCATAGCAGGGGGGGTACACCTGACTATTTCTGTTTCTACACAGGATTGGTTGGATGCACCTGACTATTACTGTATTTCTATGTGAGGTGGGGGGCACACCTGGCAGTTGTACACATTTGCTGGGACTATACTAATATGTCCTGTAGTCCAATTCTGTTAGTGGTCTTACCCATCATGCTGGCTATGCCATACCGGTGTACTTCAGTTCTTATTATTTGATTGCATACACTTTAGTTTCTGACTTCCTAGCTGTCACAACAGACATCCCACTACCTGGCCTGCTGTGGTTTGTCAGTGTAGGCCTGGGTGGGGGTCACCCATACCCCTCATTCAGAGGTCATAGTACGACATTTGTTTGTGTTTGTCTACACCTGTCCTGCTGGCTGTGACTGTTGTTGGGTATGTGACCCCCCCCCTCCTAACTGGCATGTGTGAGTCACTTATCCTGTTAGTGTCCCATTATTATGGGTGGTGCTGCAGGGCTGCCTATGTCAGATGCACATAGTACACTGCCTACGCATGGTTAGACACAGGTAGTGTAATGTTTGGCATACCTTTTACTGTATGTGAGAGTCAGAGAGAGGTGCTATTCCCTGTGTCCCTCCCATGTCAGTGTATGTGCTATGAGTTGCCTCTTTGCCAGGGCCAGGGCATACTGGGAACACCTCCTTTTGCCTACTGGGGCAGGCTCAGTTTGTTCCTCCTCTGAGTCACTCTGTGCCTGTGCAGGCCTTGGCATTGGTGGGGGGGGGCTATATGGCCCTGCCCCTTGCTGCTCCTGCTGCAGCTGTTTCAGCAGGATCATATTGTGTAGCATGGCACATACAAGTATGATTTGGGTACATGTAGTCGGTGAGTACTGCAAGGCTCCCCCAGATGTGTCCAGGCACTGGAACTGTGAATTGAGCATCCCAAACACATGCTCTATTATGATTCTTGTTTGTGTGTGTGCCTCATTATGGAGTTCTTGTTCAGGTGTGTGTGCATTTCTGATGAATCTCATCAGCCAGGCTCCAGTGTGTATCCAGCATCCCCCACTAGGTGACCATGTGGGATGTCCTCATTGGCAAATTTCTGGTACATCTGCATCAGATGCCAGATGTGGGAATTGTGATAACTTCCAGGGCAGCCAGCACACACGTTCAGTATTATGCCCTGGGCATTGCACATGACCTGGCAGTTGATGGAGGAGAAGCCCTTGCGATTGATGTAGACCCTACCTTGCTCACCAGGTAGTGCTTTGATGCATATGTGCATGCAGTCTATTGCACCCACTACCTCAGGGTATTCCACTATTTGGTGGAAGAGACGCATACTGCTGGCCAATGCCTCACGGGTGAGGGGGAAATATATGTGCTCACTGACATGTGCTGCCATGGCATCCAGTAACTGGTGGAGTACCCTGGATGCTGATTCCTGTGAGATCCCCATCATATCCTCAGCTGGCCTTTGGAAGGTACCTGTAGCTAGTATTCTTAGGCCTACACATACCTTTTTTTCCACTGGGATGGGTTCCCCTCTGTTAGTTCTGTGTGTAAGGCATGGCTGGCACAGCTCAACAATTTGCTGTAGGAGGTCCCTGTCCATCCTATAGTGCTCCGCTATCTGCAGCTCATGTAGCCCTTGGTAGGTTACCCTAGGTCTGTACACTCTTTTCTGTCTCCTCACTGTGGGTTGATCGGCAGCATTCCCATCCTCCCCACCCTCAGCCTCTTCCACAAGTTGTATGATAGCTATTGCAGCCCCTAACATTTTGCTGTTGTGAGTGTTAAAAGTTCCCCACTTGTTTACACCAGTGATGTAATGTATAAGAAAAAATGGAGGGGTAGGTCTTTGCATAGTTTATAGTGGCATTCTGGGCTGGGTTGGTCTGCTGCCTGTGTAATTGGCTGGTTCCGATCCGTTTCACCTGGCAGCAAACCTAGTACCCCTTGATTAACTTCCTATTGCTGCTTTCCCTCCCCATTGCCCTTCTGATTCATCTTGAGGGCGCGCCGTGCAATCGGTGTACTGCAATGTGCACACTGCTGCTATTTCCTGGGTTCACTGCCTTATCTTCCTGTAGATCCCATTGCGTGGCACACACACCCGATTACACTGTGTCATACGTGCTTGGCAGGTTTAGACACACCTCCTGGCTTTGCTGTGCTAAGCTGGATGCAACCCCGAACTACAGGGCTCCAATCCACTGACAGTATGCTTGACACTCCCACACATGATGTCAACTACCTCCTAGTCTTGCACTCAGCTATTCATACTCATACACTGTTGGGACCTGCCTCACATGCTGGGGAAAACCGAGATTCACTATGCTTCCCCTTATTTGCATAGAATTGCCTGCTAATGCATAGTTACATGTGTCACACTGTGCCTCCCCCTTTAGCAACCACTACTCACTGGCCAGGTTGTCTTTTGCCTGCCATTGACCTGTATGGCGGAATACTGATATTAGTTACACTGTTGTTTTTAGCTTTATTTTCTTATTTCCCCACTGGTCCCGTTTGTGCGCCGCTGCCCTATGCTTCAATGGATGTGATCGGTGGACATATCATAAAAGTTGTATTTTGTGCATTTGGCATTCTTTTTAATGCCAATGGCCTTCTACTTGGCCATTGACATGCTTCCTCAATGCTATGCAGCCTTTATTTGGAGCTGTCATAGCTCTGTTTTGGAGTTTGCAGTACCTTACTCGGTTACTAACCGAGTACATTTCTGCATATTACGCTAGTCCTGCATGCCCTGATTCCTGCTTCCTGGATGACAAATTTACCTTATTTGCATGGTTTTCACCTACAAATGGGGTGATATGCATATGGGGGCTGGGAAAGTGCAGCACTAGTGCTACAGCTCTTGCGCACATCAGACGTGCATGTACGTGGATCGCTCGGCCGCCATAATGGCAAAATTTCATCTAACACTAATCATGCACACCATGCAAGCTTTTGAGAATCCAGGGGATTGATTCAAGGGTGTAAATCAGACTACTGCAAAAATGGTGAGAATTAATGAACAGGAAGTTGAATTTAAACTAAATATAAGTGCAGAGTGTAATATTTCAAGTAAAATTTGTTTGAAGTATTGAGGCTAAAAAATAGTAAACATAGAGCAGTGTGTACTTGTTAATTTATGCTAGCCATCAAGTGGAGCCACTGGGTCAAAAGCTAATGACAGGAACATAAAAATAAGACTTAAAAGATAATTTTTCAAATTATAGCATTCAAGAAATAAAGTCTAATAGTTTGGGGTGTTGGTTTGCAAGAATTTAGGAATGGTAAAACAAATTTAATTTACAGTCTAAAAGTAAAAAAAAATGTATCCAACAGTCATGCATTTGCAGACATGTCTCAGATAGTCCCCCAGATTCTCAAATGCTTGCACGGAGTGCAAGATCGGTGCAGGAGCACAAGCAGGCAATATGTCTGCTGTGCGATCCAGGAACAGCCTGCAGGGGCATGCATGAGAGCTTCTGCACTACTCCTGCACGGACTAAGCCCTGGTGTGCAAATCACCCCATTTGCAGGAGAAATCTATGCAAATGTGGTGATTTTACAATCCAGAAAGCTTGCAGCAACCCATGCAAGACTAGTGCTAACTGCAGAAATGTACTCAGTTAGTAACCGAGTACATTTCTGCAAAATCCAAAATGGAGCTGCGACAGCTCCAAATAAAGGCTGCATATCATGTAGTAAGCATGCCAATGGCCAAGTATAAGGCCATTGGCATTGCCAACATAAAAATAAATACATAAATCGACTTTTATTATTTTGTAGCCAATCTTGGCTGTTTACGTGTAGGGCAGCGGAATGCAAACGTGATCGGAGGAAAAATAACAAAATGAACCTAACTTAAGCATTCTAACTAAAATCAGTATTCTGTCATGCAAGTAAATGGCAGGCAGAAGACAACATGGCCAGTGAGTAGTGGTTGCTAATGGGGGAGGCTCAGTGTGAGACATGTAGCTATGTATTAGCAGGCAATCCTATGCAAATGAGGGAAAGGATAGTGAATCCCAGTTTTCCCCAACATGTGAGGCAAGTCCCAACAGTGTAAGGGTAGGAATAGCATGGTGCAATTCTAGTAGTTAGGTGACATCATGGGGGATTGTGTCAGGCATACTGTAAGTGGAGTGGAGCCCTATGGGTCAGGTGTGCTCCTAGCTTAGCACAGCTAAGCTAGGGGGTGTGTCTAAACCTGTGTAGCACTCTTTACAAAGCCTAAGCAGGTGTGCATGCTCCGCAGTGGGTTTTACAGGAAGACAAAAGAAGTTAAACCAGGAAATAGCAGCAGTGTGCACATGTTAGCACTCCGTTTGTGTGGCACACACACGAGCTTAAACAGGAAGGCAATAGGAAGGGTGAACAGCAGTAGGAAGATAGTCAAGAAGAACTAGCTTAGCTGGCAGGTGAAATGTATCAGAATCAGCCAATTACACAGGCAGCAGACCAGCCCAGCCCAGCCCAGAACACTACTATAAATTAAGCATACACTTTCCCCTCTGGTTTTTCCCACACTCTACACCACCGGTGTATACAAGCGGGAAAATCTTAACAAACAAACCTGCAAATTGAGAAGGGCTGCAGCAGGCAACATAGAACAACATGTGCAAGAGGCTGAGGGTGGTGAGGATGTGACTGCTGCCATACAACCTACAGTGAGGAGACAGAGAAGAGTGTACAGACCCAGGGTAACCTACCAAGGGCTACATGAGCTGGAGATAGTGGAGTGTTATAGGGTGAACAGAGACCTCCTACAGCAAATTGTTGAGCTGTGCCGGCCACACCTGATACACCAAACTGCCCGAGGGGGATCCCATCCCAGTGGATACCAAGGTATTTGTAGGCCTAGGTATACTAGCCAATGGTACCTCCCAAAAAACAACTGGGGATATCATGGGGATCTCACAAGCATCAGCATCCAGAGTATTCCACCAGTTCCTGGATGCCATGTCAGCACATGCAAGTGAGCACATATATTTCCTCAACACCTGTGAGGTGTTGACCAGCAATATGCATCTCTTCCACCAAATAGCAGAATACCCTGGGGTAGTGGGTGCTATAGACTGAATGCACATATGCAGCAAAGCAGCACCTGGTGAGCAGAGCAGGGCCTACATCAACTGTAGGGGCATCCCCTCCATCAACTTCCAGGTCGTATGTGATGCCCAGGGCATTATAATGAATGTGTGTGCTGGCTGATCTGGAAGCTATGACAATTCCCACATATGGCATATGATGCAGCTGTACCAGAGATTTGCCAATGGGGCATCCCCTACAATCACCTAGTGGGGGATGCTGAGTACACACTGGAGCCGTGGCTGATGACACTCATCAGAAATGCACACACACCTGAACAAGAATGCCATAATGAGGCACACGCACAGGCCAGACATATAATAGAGTGTGTGTTTAGGATGCTTAGGTCATGATTCCAGTGTCTGGACACATCTGGTGGAGCCTTACAGTATTCACCAGCTACATGAACCCAAATTGTTATGGTATGTGCTATGCTACACAATATGATCCTGTAGAAACAGCTGCAGCAGGAACAGCATGGGGAAGGGCCACACAGCCCCCCACCAATGCCAAAGCCTGCACAGGCACAGAGTGACCCGGAGGAGGAACAACCCGAGCCTTTCCTAGTAGGCAGATGGAAGTGTGCCCAGTATGCCATGGCTGCGGTAAAGAGCCAATGCATAGCACATGCACTGACACAGTAGGGACCCAGGGAATGACACATCTCTGACTCACACATACAGTAAAAGGGATGCCAAACATGACACTACCTGTGCTCAACCATGTATAGGGAGTGTACTATGTGCATCCGACATAGGCAGCCCTCCAGCAGCATCCGCAAGTCTGGCACACCCTCAAGGTAAGTTAATCAACCTTCTTCTTCTTCTTTTGGCTGCTCCCATTAGGGGTAGCCACAGCAGATCAACTGTTTCCATTTCTTCCTGTCCTCTGCATCTTGCTCTTTCACACCAACCACCTGCATGTCCTCTCTCACCACATCCATAAACCTTATCTTAGGCCTTCATCTTTTCCTGTTACCTGGCAGCTTCATCCTTAGCATCTTTTTCCCAATATACTCTGCATCCCTCCTCAGCACATGTCCAAACCAACATAATCTTGCCTCTCTGGCTTTGTCTCCAAACCTTCCAACCTGGGCCGACCCTCTAATATACTTATTCCTAATCCTGTCCATCCTCGTCACACCCAGTGCAAATCTTAACATCTTCATCTCTGCCACTTCAAGCTCTGACTCCTGCCTTTTTGTCAATTCCACTGTCTCCACCCCATATAACATAGATGGTCTCACTACCCTCTTGTAGACCTTCCCTTTCACTCTTACTGGTACTCGTCTGTCACAAATCACTCATGACACTCTTCTCCACCCACTCCATCCTGCCTGTACCCTCTTCTTCACCTCTCTTCCACACTCACCATTACTCTGAACTGTTGATCCCAAGTACTTAAACTCATTCACCTTCGCCACCTCTAGTCCCTGCATCCTCACGATTCCTCTATCCTCCCTCTCATTCACACACATATATTCTGTCTTAGTCCTGCTGACCTTCATTCTTCTTCTCTCTAGAGCATACCTCCACCTCTCCAGGGTCTCCTCCACTTGTTCCCTACTCTCACTACAGATCACAATGTCATCTGCAAACATCATAGTCCACGGGGACTCCTGTCTGATCTCATCTGTCAACCTGTCCATCACCATTGCAAATAAGAAAGGGCTCAGAGCTGATCCTTGATGTAATCCCACCTCCACCTTAACCGCATCCGTCACTCCCACCACAGACCACACTACCCTCATACATATCCTGTACCACTTTTACATACTTCTCTGACACTCCCGACTTCCTCATACAATACCACAACTCCTCTCTAGGCACCCTGCCATATGCTTTCTCTAAATCCACAAAGACACAATGCAACTCCTTCTGACCTTCTCTGTACTTCTCCATCAACACTCTCAGAGCAAACATTGCATCTCTAGTGCTCTTTCCTGGCATGAAACCATACTGCTGATCACTAATCATTTCCTCCCTTCTTAACCTAGCTTCCACTACTCTTTCCCATAACTTCATGCTGTGACTGATCAGTTTAATCCCTCTGTAGTTACTATATCTCTGCACATCACCCTTATTCTTAAAAATCGGTACCAAAACAATTTTTCTCCATTCCTCAGGCATCCTCTCATTTTCCAAGATTTCATTAAACAATCTAGTTAAAAACTCCACTGCCATTTCACCTAAACACCTCCATGCTTCCACAGGTATGTCATCTGGACCAACAGCCTTTCCGTTCTTCATCCTCTTCATAGATATCCTTACTTCCTCCTTGCTAATCCACTGCACTTCATGATTCACTATCCGCACATCATCCAACTTTCTCTCCCGCTCATTCTCTTCATTCATCAGCCCTTCAGAGTACTCTTTCCATCTGCTCAACACACTCTCCTCGCTTGTGAGTATGTTTCCCTCATTATCCTTTATCACCCTTACCTGCTGCACATCTTTATAGTTTGGTCCCTCTGTCTAGCCAATCGGTACATGTCCTTTTCTCCCTCCTTAGTGTCCAACCTTTCATACAACTCTTCATATGCCTTATCCTTAGTCTTTGCCACCTCCCTCTTTGCCATACACCTCATATCCTTATACTCTTGTCTACTTTCTTCATCTCTCTGACAATCCCACTTCTTCTTTGCCAACCTCTTTCTCTGTATACTCTCCTGTACTTCTTCATTCCATCACCAGGTCTCCTTGTCTTCCTTCCTCTTTCCAGATGTCAGACCAAGCACCTTTCTAGCCATCTCCCTTACTAGCTCTGCTGCAGTTACCCAGCTATTTGGTAACTCTGCACTGCCACCCAGTGCCTGTCTTAACTCTTCCCTGAACATCACCTCACAATTACCCTTTTTCAGTTTCCACCATTTAATCCTTGGTGCTGCCCTCACACTCATCCTCCTCTTCTTGATCACCAATGTCATCCTACAAACCACCATCCTATACTGCCTAACTACACTTTCCCCTGCCACCACTTTACAGTCTCCAATCTCTTTCAGATTGGCCCTTCTACGTAAGATATAATCCACCTGTGTGCATCTTCTTCCACTCTTGTATGTCACCCTATGCTCCTCCCTCTTGTTAAAATGTAAGTTAATCAACCTACCAATTGCCAAATGGAGTAGAATGTGTCATTACCTGTAGCTATGGTATAGATGTAAGCATGCAATGGAATTGGGTGGCCAAATGTTATGGCAGCAGACAGTAGACACTCATAGTGGCACCATGACATCTGTAACACATACTGGAGTCACCATAGTAGCCAGTACTACAAAGGGTGACAAAACCCACTGCGGGAAATTTGCTGAGCGACATGTGTGTCCATATGACCCACACATGCCAGTCAGGACAGTTCACATACTCAACAACAGTCTCAGCCAGCAGGACAGGTGCAGGCAAACCCAAACAGAGCCTGTGCCATGGCCCCTGAAGATGGCTATGGTTAACCCACCCCAGGCCTACACATACAGACCACAGCTAGGCAGACAGTGGGATGTTAGTTCTGAAGGGTAGGAAGTCAGACAATAATATGTAGGACAACCAAAGCCACGATCTGTAGTACACTGGTATGCCTCTAGTCAGCATGATAGTTAGCAATACAGAATGAAGTGGAGTACCTGACATACCAGTACAGTCATAGCAAAAGTGTACAATTGTCACGTGTGCCCTCCACATCCTACATAATAATGTAATAACAGTCAGGTGTGCACACCCAATCCTGTGTAGAAATGTAGAAATAGACAGGTGTGCTCCCCATGTAGTAATTTAATAACAGTCAGGTGTGCCCCCACCATCCTGTGTAGAAATGTAGACATAGTCAGCTGAGCCCACCCATCCTATCCAGACATGTAGGAACAGTCAATGCCAAATGCTTGATGGATACCGTGCAGAAACAGCATGCCACCTGTTGGTGTACAACACCAAGGTCAGCACTGCAGTACAAACTACCTGGACTCGATCCACACATTAAATACAGAAGGCCATACTGGGCATGCTCACACACTTAAACACATGAAGGCCATGTCTGCAAACAACAATGGCCCAGACATATCTGGCAGTTACAGTTGTTAGTGCAGACACTCGTCAGTATGCACCACGCATGCCTTGCACACACAATGGCTAGGAATACAGACGGGATTCAGGCCAGTTATTTTACATTAAGAAGGTTCGTGGTCTGCACTCTTGTGGGAGGAAAGGCTGGACTCTGCCCTTCTGAGCTGGGAATTTCTGGTTAAAGGCTTATAGTGCCTGCATATTTGAACTGTTTCTTACTGAAATTGGTACACCTTGTTTGCTGTAGCATAGACTAGATCCAGGCCTGCTGAATCTAGCTTTGTTTGTATGCTTGCTGTTTGCTTGTTATTTCCCTGAAATGCTAATTCCACCTAAAACGTGGCTTTTCAGTGCTTTTGTGGATCCCTAGTGATATCTGCATTGCTTACTGTACTTATTTCCTTGTATCACTTGAAGGAAAGTTACTGTTTGTAGTTTTTGCATTTAAGTTACCTGTAACACATTGCATTTAAGTTACCTGGAACTTGCTCACTAAAGCAATTATATAAGTCAGCACTAAAAAATTAAAAGCACTACAGCCTCACAATCTCCCCTTGAGTACCTTGTTCCCCATTGGCCCTTTTTTTTCAATTATAAAGGAATTCCCAGTACTATTCTAGCATGTCCAAAGGTCAGTTGTCAATCTCCTCTCCGGTCCAGCTGGTGAATCTGGGAATCTTGAGGCAATGTTACAACTGCCTCATGTACACAGACAACGCTCTCTTCCTCCCAACAAATTCCAACACATGTGAGAGATGCAACCATATAGCCAAACTGGAGGCTAAGCTCTCTCAACTCAGTACTGGCGTAACCAGTCAGGAGGAGAATTAAACCACACTCACTACAATTCCAGTCTCACATAGACCTACCATGACAGCAAACCAAACACATAAACACACAAAAACATACTTGGAAACTCTAAATAAAAATCTGTCTAAGCAGCAGAGACCTCCAAAACAGACACCCAAGCAACCACTACCCCAAAACAAAACATGTGCAACACATAGCTCACAAAGCCAGTGTGCCGAACAGTCACAACCCTTAAGGCTAAACAACACACCTGATACACTTGTAATAGGTGACTCTATCGTCAGGCACACTGACGTCCTGCTCACCAGGCTGAACAAGGAGAAGGTCATGGTGAGCTGCCTGTCGGGCGCTAGGATCCGCCACATAACACAAGCACTCAGGTCACTCCAAGGCAAGTACAAATATGACTCAGTCATTGTCCATGCTGGTGTGAATCACCTGATACGTACCTCCCTGGACTACATGAAAAGAGACATAGAGGAGCTCTCTGAGCATGTAGCCCAGGCCAGTATGACCCTGACCTTGAGTAGCATCTTACCCTCACCAAGAATGATGCCACAATATGAAGACAGGATGATCAATTTCAACAATTGGCTTAAGTATTGGTGTCATTCAAAGGGGATCCAATGCCTGTCAGCCTGGGATGACATGCTCGACAAGCCACGATGCGTCGCTAGGAACAGCTTGCACCTGTCACTCCTGGGCTTTCGGATATTGGCAAAGGCTCTTGCTACCCCCATAGTGCCTTTTTTAGGCAAGGCTCAAAAGACAAACCCACCTCCATAGGTATCACAAGGGATAAGAAACTAAGAGTAATGCTACTCAATGCCAGAAGTCTAAACCTCAAGATGCACGCACTCGAAACTCTCCTTAGCATGGAGAACATTGATATCTGTGCAGTAACAGAAACCTGGTTCAAGGCTCCCGAGAGCACCCAAGCACTACTAGGTTATACCTCATACCATGCTTTTCAGCCCCAAAGATTGGACCGAACCACAAAAGGAGGGGGAGTATCAATATTCGTCAAAGATACCCACACCTCCAGGTTGGTGGCACAGCACAAAGCATCAGAGACTATCCATGTGCAACTAACAGTGGGTAAAACTGCCTTCCAGTTTATAGCCTGCTACAGACCACCCTCCCAAACCCAGGAACCCCAATCAACCTTCCTGAGAACAATGGAAAATATGAAAGTCTCTCCAAACACCATTATATTGGGTGACTTCAACTACCCAAACATAGACTGGGAGCATTACTCTAGCTCAAACACCCTAGCCCAAAGGTTCCTAGAATGTATAAACTCAGATGTTATGGAACAACTTGTTACCACTCCCACAAGAGGGGAAAACATACAGGACCTGATCATCACCGACATGGGGACTCTATGCTCCAGACCAGAAGTCTATCCCTCACTGGTAAGATCAGACCATAAACTAATCTCACTGGCTATTCACATCCCTACCCCACCCCCTGCCCAGAAAACCACAGTGAAAAACTTCTCTAAAGCAAATTTCACACACCTCAAAACTGAGGTGGAATCCTTCAAAGCCCCCGGGCCTGTGGAAAATATGGCCCAGACCGCAGAATCCTTTATAAATGCATTCTATGAACACCTTCATGAATGCATGAATCATGCAATCCCAAATAAAACCAAGACCCAATCCTCCAAAGGCAGACATCCTGTCTGGTGGACCCCAGCCATAAACAAACTATACAATAGAAGGAGGATGCTACTACATGATAGAGCAAAATCCCAAAAAGGGAAGGCATCTCTGATCAGTATTAGCAAAAAACTACAGGCACTCATAAAATCATCTAAGGCCAGCTTAGAGAGAAAAATTGCACAGGACACCAAGGATAATCACAAAGCTTTCTTTAGTTATGTTAGGAACCTGGGTGGGAATTCCCAGATATGCTCATAATTAGTCCAAAATGACAAAAAATACACCGAACCCACAGACCTTGCCAACAACCTAGCTGACAGGTTCAGCGCAAACTCCCCCCCTCCCCACCAAAAGGGCAAATATCTATCCCAGCAGAGTGCTGCCCCCCTGACATCTCAGATGCTCAGGTAAGAGCTGCCCTCTCCAAAGCAAAAAACACAGCATCAATGGGACCAGACGATGTCCTGGGCTGCATCCTACATGAACTCCAAGAAGAGCTAAACCCAAACATAAAACTACTGTTCAATCTCAGCCTTACTACAGGATATGTACCCAAAGAGTGGTGTACAGCAACAGTGGTCCCTCTCCACAAAGGTGGTGCCTCAATGGATCCTGGAAACTATTGCCCCATAAGCCTGACTAGCTTGGTCTGCAAAGCTATGGAAAGGATCATCATGGACCTCATAGTAAAGATATTGGGGACCTACAGACACTGGATCCTACCCAGTTCGGCTTTGTTAAGGGCAGATTCTGCCTCTTAAACCTGGTTGATTTCTTTGAAACAGTCACCAAGGCCATTGACGACGGGAAGGTGGTCCACACAGCCTACTGGACCTCGCAAAAGCCTTCGATACAATACCCCACTCGGGCATTATAAATAAGCTCACCAGCTTAAATATAAACCCCTATGTTACTAGATGGGTTGCAAACTGGCTCAAGGACAGAACCCACATGGTTAGAATTGCTGGAGCCATGTCAGACTCCAAGCCAGTTGCAAGTAGCGTCCCACAAGGCTCAGTCCTGGGACCTCTCTTGTTCGGTATATATTTCTCGGAGGTACAGGCCAACACGGAAGGACTGTGGCTGACCAAGTTCGCAGATGACTGAAAACTGGGTGCCATAATTGACTCTCCAGCTGACACAAGCATCCTCCAAAAGGGCCTCATAGAAACAGACAACTGGTGCCAGAGCCACGGCCTCAAGCTAAATGCCAAAAAGTGTATAGTCATCCCCTTTGGTAAAAACAAAGTGCCCACAAATTACCACATATTTGGTAATCCATTAAGTATGGAAGAAGTAATTAGGGACCTGGGGACCCAAGTTGATAGCAATCTCTCATTTGACAACCACGTGGCCAAAGTGGTTAGAAAAACATTTTATATAGCCCACCTAATCATCAAGGGATTCACATCTAGATCAGGGGAGGTCATCGTGCCTCTTTACTCATCTCTCATCAGGCCCATAATTGAGTACAGTGCCTCTTTTGGGATGTACCTTACCAGACACCTGCAGCTACTGGAAAGACCCCAAAAGTACCTCACCAAGAGAATCAAAGGGCTCAAACAGATGCCATATGCTGCCCGGTTAAAGAAACTCCAGCTCTACTCAGTGGCATACCGCCTGCTCAGAGGCGATCTGTGCCTGACATATAAAGCCATGTCCAACCCGGAATTAATGGACATGCTGCACCTCAGAAAATCCAAATCCCATCGAGCTATGTGCTCGAGAGGCTTGAACCGCAGCACTGAAATAAATAGGACATGCTGGAGGGACAGATTCATAACCCAGAGGCTCCCTTTACTCTGGAATAAAATCCCAGTCCAGGTTAGGCAGAGTCCCTCATTGACTCTCTTCAAGAGGAATCTTGATGAGTGGATGGGAGATCATAGGTTTACCCCGGGTTTCACTTCTGTGTCACTGTTAGACAGAGGCACAGTATACTAATCTCGAAAAAGGGCATAGCAAAATTAATTTAAAATGGGTGGCGAAAGCCAAACACACTCTAGCTAGGCTTATAAAGGGCGGCACAGTGGTGCAGCGGTTAACGTTGTCACCTCACAGCAAGAGGTTCTCCAGTTTGATTCTCGGCTGGGGTGCCTTCTGTGTGGAGTTTGCATGTTCTCCCTGTGTTCGCGTGGGTTTCCTCCGGGTACTCCGGTTTCCTCCCACATTCCAAAGACATGCATCTGGAGCATTTCTCCCCGGGACTCCGCTGAAAACAGGCTCTGTGGAACCTAGTCAGACATTCCCGGTCAACAAATGTTAAATAAATAAAAATAAAAAATTATAAATGCCCTAGGGCAGATAGCCTAGTATGAACCTATGAACCTATATGTAAGGACAACACACTATAATAAGCCAAAGGTAGACACACAGACATGTGTGGAAGAGATTGACCATGACAAGGAGCCATCCAGGCCTGTTCCATCCAGCACACAGCCAAAGGGCCCCTAACACATGAGGTTCAGATGTCACTCACTGCAGATACTAGCCACCAGTATCTGTCAGCATTACAGACTATTGGTGCATGTGCCAGCTGTGAAACATGACTGTACAAGGAAGTAGTCATCTAGCAGCTGAATAGACATACCTGTGGAATATGACCCTGTGTGTGCCCGTATGTGGCGTGTCAACCTCTAGATGAATGTGTTATGGCCCATGCACACACAGCCCTCCCCATAACCCTACTATGACAAGCCTGCTGAGGTCATCCACTGTGAAATACACCCTTGGGAGAGTTGTAGCCCAGTAATCTCCATGGCACATACCATCATGTTGTACTGCTGTAGTGTGATAAACTCATTAGGTAGGTGTTCAATTTCCAAACATGGCAAGTGTGTGTGTGTGTGTGTGTGTGTGTGTGTGTGTGTGTGTGTGTGTGTGTGTGTGTGTGTGTGTGTGTGTGTGTGTGTGTGTGTCTATCTGCCTATGTAAAGGGCAATGCTTTTTAGGCTGTCACACTCCCTACAATTCAAATGCTTAACTTTGGCAAGGCTGCCAATGTCATCCACCTAGTAATACAACTCTGGGAAGCTGTAGCCCAATAATCTCCATAGCGCATCCTGTAACTGAATGCCGTTGTAGTGTGATAAACTATTTAGGTAGGAGTACTATTCCCAGACATGGCAACTGTGTGTTTGTCTGTCTGTCTGTGTAGAGAGCAATGCTTTTTAGGATAGTCACTTTCCCTACAATTCAAGTGCTCAACCTTTGCAAGGCTGCTGATGTCATCCGCCTAGTAATACACTTCTGGGAAGCTGTCACCCAGTAATTTCCATAGCGTGTCCTATAACTGCGTACTGCTGTAGTGTGATAAACTACTTAGGTTGAAGTTCTATTTCCAGACATGGCAAGTGTGGATGCAGGTGTATGAGTGTTCCTTTGTCAGTGTAGGGAGCAATGCTTTTGAGTCCATTCACAGACACTACAACCTCCAATGGTCCACTTTGGCAAGTGTGCCGATGTCATCAATTGTGAAATACACCTTTGGGGAAGAGATAGGCCAGTAATCTCCTTGGCGTGTGCCGTAACTGTATATTGCTGTAGTGTGATAAACTAGTTACATAGGAGTTCTAACCCTAGCCTTGACAACTGTGTGTGTGTGTATCTGTCTGTGTAGAAGACAATGTTTTTTAGGGTAGGCACACCCCCTACAATTTAAATGCTGTATGTTGGTAAGGCTGCTGATGTCGTCCACCTCGACATGCACCTCTGGAAAGCTTGCAACCCAGTAATCTCCGTAGTGTATCCTGTCACTGCGTACTGCTGTAGTGTGATAAACTAGTTAGGTTGGAATTCTATTCCCAGACATGGCAAGTGTGGATGCAGGTGTGTGCGTGTTCCTTTGTCAGTGTAGGAAGCAATGCTTTTGAGTCCATTCACAGACACTACAACCTCCAATGGTCTGCTTTGGCAAGTGTTCCGATGTCATCAACTGTAAAATATACCTTTGGGGAAGGTACAGGACAGTAATCTCCCTGGTGCATGTTGTAACTGTGTACTGCTGTAGTGTGATAAACTACTTCAATAGGAGTTCTAACCCCAGCCTTGGCAACTGTGTGTGTCTGTCTGCCTCTGTCTATGTCAAAGGCAATGCTTTTTAGGGTAGGCACACCCCCTACAATTTAAATGCTCTACCTTGGTAAGGCTGCTGATGTCATCCACCTCAAAATACACCTCTGGGAAGCTTGCAGCCTAGTAATCTCTGTAGTGCATCCTGTAACTGTGTACTGCTGTAGTGTGATAAACTAGTTAGGTAGGAGTTCTATTCCCAGATATGGTTTGTGTGTATGTGTTCCTTTGTCAGTGTAGGGAGCAATCCTTTTGAGTCCATGCACAGACAATACAACCTCCAATCATCCACTTTGGCAAGTGTGCCACTGTCATCAACTGTGAAATGCACCTTTGGGGAAGGGGTAAGCCAGTGGTCTCCATGGTGCGTGCCATAACTGTGTACTGCTGTAGTGTGCTAAACTAGTTAAGTTGGATTTCTAACCCCAGCCTTGGTAACTGTGTGTGGATGTCTGGCTGACTCTGTCTGTGTAGAAGGCAATGCTTTTTAGGGTAGGTACACCCCCTACAATTTAAATGCTCTACAGTGGTATGGCTGCTGATGTCATCTACCCTGTAGCTTGTGCCATAATTGGGTACTGCTGTTGTATGACTCAGAGCTCTGGTAGGGTTCTATACCCACCCATGACAGCTCTGGATGTTTTGTGTGTGTTTCAATGTCTGTGTAGGGAGCTATGCATTAGAGGCTAGTCACACTCAATACATTTCAAATGGCATACTTTGACAATCTGCTGATGTCAGCCAATGTGTTTTACACCTTTGGGGAACGAGTCTTCAAGTAATCCCTGTGGTGCATCCTATAACAACTCCATGCTGTAGGGTGTTATAGATCACTGTTAGGGGTTCTATACCCACACATGACAGTTGTGGATGTTTTGTGTGTGTTCCACTGTCTGTGTAGGGAGCAATGCATTTTAGGCTAGTCACACTCAGTACATGTCAATTGCCCTACTTTTGCAACCTTGCTGATGTCAGCCAATGTGATATACACTTTTGGGGAAAAAGTGCAGCAGTAATCACTGTAATGTGTACTATAATTGCGTAGTGCTGTAGTATAATAAACTAGCTAGGTAGGGGTTCTACTCCTGGACATGACAGGTGTGTGTGTGCGTGTATATGTTGTGTGTGTAACTCATATTCTGTGTGGAAGTGGGTGTGAGTGTGTGACACCTGGGCCCGATGTGGAGTGGGTTTTGCACATTTCTTATATGGTGGCCCTAGAATATATCACAATGTCCACTGTACAGGGATAACAGCTGTGAAATAGCCAAGAGGCTGGGGTGCATATCCATACCAATACATGTGACATCAAGGCCAGACAATCACAGTTAGCAACCCCAGTGTTACCCAGAGCACACTCTCAACCCATGTCTCATACACACACACACACACACACACACACACACACACACACACACACACACACACACACACACACTCATGCCGAGACAACAGCCTATATGTGTTTAGTACACTGCATATTGGTGACTGATAGTAACTAGGGTGTGAATGCAGTGGCCTACAGAGTGCATAGCACCCTGCCCATCAGTACGATAGGTACATAATTGCAGACAGTGTGCCTTCGGTATGTTTCCCACTGGACGCCTGCAACAACTGTGGTTCCTTCAAATGTGATCCACAAAGGACATACCATACCTTACACACATGCTCTGTATGGACAGAAGCCACTGACACCAGGGAATACCTGTAGCATGCTATCAATGTAGGTGCAGGGTCAACCTGATGTCCATTACTGGGACCTGCCACATGAGGGCGGGACTGTCACATCTGATGATAACATTCTGTATACACAACATGGGCCAGACAAATCAGGTACACTTCCACATGCCACTGTACATGAATGTGGGAATTGTGCACATCCATGACACTGTCCATGTCATGGCATATAGAACACATACATGGCAAGCATTGCACAGCACTGGCCACACATAATAGTAACCCAGGTGACTGGATGGTGAATACTATACCCACCTGTGTGAGTCATTCCTGACACTACACCCCTTAGCCATAATGCATACCATTCTCATGTGGCCTGATGCCAAGGTATACCCTTCACCTAGACTTGTACAGCCATCTGGCACAGCCAACTACACACCCATGAAGCAATGCACACATGCACACTGGTACTTGCACCTTGTGTCTGTGTGTGTGGTGTATGATGCTTCCGACCACATTCATACCCAGTACCTCCCCCATTGGCATACTGAAGCATGCTCTCTAATGTCAGACACCTTCACATACCCTTTGACCATAGAACCCCAAGATAACCCCTGTGGGCCAATTGATACCTATGCATTACTGTATTGTGGCAAAGTAACTGGTTAGGAAGTCTATTCATTACCCTGCCAAGTGTGGAAATGTGTATGAGTCCCTTAGAGAGTGTGGCTGTGTTGTTGCCAACACCTGTTCATGTGGATAGGCTTGTGTGCAACACCTACTGTATCACAACAGTGTTGCAGATGTCACTCGCCAGCACATATACGTCTGGACAGCTCACCAACATGTAAGCTATGTGGCGCATGCAATAACTGCATACACATGTGATAGCTATGCATAGTCAGTCAGATGTTTGAAACCCTGTACTAGTAGTTGTGTGACACAAACATGCTTAGGTTTTACTCACCCACACCTTCCCTGACATACTTTGTCTCTGTCTGTCCCTCTCACACCCTCTCTGGTAGATGTGGAGATGTACACCTGCTTTGCTTAGGCAGCAGCAGCTTGTGTTTTCTAAGTGATGGTCATGATCAGCTGATGGCCTCTGCACCAATTGCAATATTCCTCTAGCTGAGTGCATGTGGAGCAGCTGTGGTAACATTCCCATATCCAATTGCATGGAAACACACTCCAATATCTAGGAACATCATGTTGGTGTTGGCCCTTTACATCCACTGTGGGCAGGAACTAGATCTGTTGCTTGGCGAACAGCATCTCAGATGGATTGAGGATTTACCTCTAACAACATACAATGTGGAAACAGGGCAACACACAGGAGGAGAATGTGCCTGACCTGACTACAGACTGTAAGTGCTGTTATACTGCATGTGGAGTAATGTTGGTTTAACAGTGTGTGTGTGGATATGGCTGTCCTACATGTTGTAATACCTGTAATACCTGCCATGTCAGTTCTATGTTTATGAAGAATCTGCATCTGCAGGGTCGTCTGCAGACTGGGCAGTGTGTTGTGCCCTTGGTGTCATGTCTTACCCACAGAACACGTATCTGTGAACTGCAGAAGCTAGTGTGAGGAGTGCAGTCTGTAGATGGTGAAAACCATGACAGTTACTGACTTCATATCCCTCATATGACACATGTTGCACAAACCCTGTTACAACAGTACATGTATGAGGTTATCACAGCAACATGTCAATATTGGCCCCGTGTATGTGCTTCCAGCCACAACTCTGTCAACCTTTGTACATATGTCATGCATTAAGAGGTGCATATGTGCTGTACACCATCATTAGTGTCATCATATCTGATAGCAAGCCAGTGAGATATCAGAATGCTACACATGTTATGTACAGTACAGGTAATATTTGATGACATTACCATGACATTCTGTGGTCATTTGTACAGTATTGAGGTCTGTGTAACTATGGTGAATGTTGACAGGGGGTGCATTGTTAATATGTTCTTTAGCCTGTGTACAGACTGTGGTAGATGTCATTGTTATAGGTCCCGTCCTATCCGATGTTACATGCTGCTCCACTGTATGTTACCGTATTGACTTACATGTTTGTAGGGCCATACACAGACATGCCCCATACCAAAGACAGCCAGCAGACCACACTGTGTAGCAGCCCAGTATATGTAGGGTTAGTCTGTGAGTGGCACATATGAATATGGTGTTGAACAGATAGTTCATATACTGTACTTTTATGCTAGCTTACCATATGTGGCTGTGGCTGTGCTCACATTGGATGTGGTTATGCACCTTCACACAGGTGTATCTTACCCTGTGCTGTGACAGGCCTGCAGAGCCTGCTATATATGCAGGTACATGTACCTTCCCCCATAGGAGATATAGGCCAGTGCTGAGCCAGTCTGCCTGTAGCCTACACAGTGCATTGTTACAAGTCTAGCAGCTTAGTGTACTTATCCAGTGAGATGGCATGAGGAGATACTTGCTGGATGTACTGCTGCTGGGTCTCCCTTAACAGTCATGTATGTCAGACAGAGCAGTGGGATGCTGTACAGATGTATGTCAATATCTAGTGGGTAGTATGTGTCCATGGCACCCCTGTACCAGAGGTTATTATGTGTCAGGCCAGACAGGGGTGTGTGAATGCATAACCTATGGTGGCATATGTATACCAGTCATATGTTATACCCATCTACATGACTGATAACATCCATATTGTCATGCATGGTACACATGTTTAGCAGCGAGGGGTTCTATGTATACCTCTGGACTGCAAAGAGTGTTTCAGAATGTCCACATATATTGGCCAGTATCTGTACTGCAGTCCACGGGGGCATTATGTGCTAGCAGTGGCACTTTATTAGGATGTCCTTAGGATGTCTGTCAGTAGCCAATGGCACACATGTGGAAAGCAGATGTGACTTCCCAGACACACCATGTCTGTGAAGACAATCCCAATTACAGTAGCAATAGTCTACTAATATACCTGCTATACATACCTGACATTCACTTGCGCTACAACGTTGAGACTATAGGGGCTGGGGTAGGGCTACACTCCGTGTCCAGGATATATGGTGAGAATATCTGTACATATAATCACCCCGATACATATATATGATTACACATATACATATCGACATATATAGATGGGTCTGTATATGTACATAGATATACATATACACACCCAGATATATACATATACAGAGCAATATATGTCTACACATATACAGATTTATGCACGTATATGTATGGATATCTACAGATATATCGACAGTATTAGGTATGTCAGTATAGATATGTATACACATATAGTTATAGATATCTATATATATAGCAACATAACTAGGCATATCTGTACACATAGGATGTGCATACATATATAGCTATATACACATATATCTATATGTACATATATGTATACCTATATATACACATATGTATAGATACATATATGTATAGATATGTATACATATGTACATACAAAGAGGTGTACTCATGGGCATATATATGTAGCACTATACATATGTGTATACAGACATATGTATGTGTATACCTGCATATGTACATGTAGACATCTATACACCTATATGTATACAACCATATACCTGTCATGAGTAAACATCACAGTCATATTAATGACAAGGACTACAGAATCTAGGATTATGACAGCTATATTGGTAACATAACAGCTGTCCCCACAGTGGTCATGGTGTAGTGGTCATGTGTTGTGACTTCAGTGTAAAGGGCCCTGAGTTCATGACCTGCAAGGGCTGCTCATTTTGTTGCTGGGCAGAACAAGGTCTGTTGGATACAGAGTGGTTAAGGCAGTGTTTGTGCAATGTAGGTCACACACATCAGTATCATGACATTGCTAGGTAGGGGGTCTAGTCCCAGCATTGGCAAGTAACAGTGTGTGTGTATGTGGATGGGTCTACATCAGGTTGCATGGTATACATGCCTCAGCGAGCACCTGTCCATGTGGCACAGGCAATAACCGGTATAGTAACCTGTGAAATGTGTTCAACTGTACCCCAGATATGTCACTGCCATGGTGTCAGCACAGTGACATAATCCGTTGTGCAATATGACTGCAGATCATCCTGGTGCTGACACATGTACACCTACAACAAAATTGCATATCAGTTTTGAGACCACAATCAAGCAGTGTTACTAACAGCTAGAAGGCATCATTGCTGGATGGCTACACTACCTGCCAAATATGCCTCACACTCTACACCCTACAACATGTTACACTGCAGGACTGTGGTACACTAGTGCACAGTCACCATCTGCATGAGAACCATATCAGCCTGTCCCTGTATCAATGGTATGGATGACAGGGATGGGGCACAGGTATCATCATATGCACAGGGCATCCACGTGCTGACACATGTGCACCTACAACACAATTGCATATCAGTTTAGAGACCACAACCAAGCAGTGTTACAAACAGCTAGAAAGCATCATTGCTGGACGGCTACACTACCTGCCAAATATACCTTACACTCTACACCCTACAACATGTTACACTGCAGGACTGTGGTACAATGGTGTACAGTCACTGTGTGCATCAGAACCATATCAGCCTGTCCCGAGTAGCATCCTCCCTTCGCTCAGAATTATACCACAATATAAGGATAAAATGACTGACTTCAACAATTGGTTATGCTTTTGGTGTCATTCAAAGGGGATCCAGTATATGTCTGCCTGGGACGACATGATTGACAGACCACGAAGCTTTGCCAGAGATGTCGCCCCTGGGATTCAGATTACTGGCTAAGGCTCTTGCCACCCATATAGTGCCTTTTTTAGGCAAAGTTCAAAAGACAAAACCACCACCATAACAGGTACAAGCATGCAAAATCTGAAGGTAATGCTACTCAATGCTAGAAGTCTAAACCTTAAAATACACACTCTCGAGGCACTCCTAAAAATGGAGAACATTGATATCTTTGCAGTAACTGAGACCTGGTTCAAGGCTCCAGAGAGCACCCCTGCAATAACGGGCTACAACTCTTACCACACTTTTCGGCCACCAAACAAGGATTGAAACACTAAAGGTGGAGTAGTGTCCATATTCACCAAGGATATTCACACCACCAGGCTAGTTGCCCAACACAATGCGTCTGAAATTCTCCAGGTGCAACTAACACTAGGTAAGACTGTAATCCAGATTGTAGGTTGCTACAGATCCCCCACCATGCCCCAAGATTCTCACTACATCTTTCTAAACATACTGGAAAATATTAAGATAACAACCAAACACCCTAATACTGGGTTATTTCAACTACCCTGCCATTAACTGAGACAACTACTTATGTAGCAACACCTTTGCCCAACAGTTTTTGGAATTCATAAATTCCAACTCCCTGGATCAACTAATCCATAGTCCCACCAGGGGCTCCAATATCCTAGACCTGGTAATTACCAACATGGGAAATCGATGCTCTACACCTATGGTCACCCCCTCGTTGGTGAGGTCAGACCATAAGCTAATCACCCTAAACATCCACATCCCACCCCCAGTCCCCAGTAAGGAAACCTCCATAAAAACCTCTCCAAAGCCAACTTCATGCTACTCAAGTCAGAAGTGATAAACTTCATGACACCCATGCAGACGAGAACTGAAAGTTCAACTGCTGAGTCCTACACTAAGGCACTTTACGAGCACATCCACTCATGCATGAATCGTACCATCCCAAATAGAACCAAGATGCTCTTCTCCAAAAAAAGGAAGCCAATCTGGTGGTCCCCTGCCATAAACAAACTTTACAACTAAAGGAAGAAACTGTTGCAGAAAAGAGGAAAATCCCACAATGCAAAAAATTCCCTCACCAGCCTCAGTAAGAAGCTGAGATCCCTTGTAAAATCCTCCAAAGCTAGTTACGAAAATAAAATTGCCAAAGATTCCAAAGACAACCACAAAGCATTCTATAACTATGCCAAGAATCTAAATGGCAATGCTCAGATCTACTCTGAGCTACAACAGAATGGCATTAAATATACTGATCCCAAGGTTATTGCCAATATCCTAGCAGATCGATTCAGTGCCAACTTCACCCCCCTCTCACCTCCTAAACGGCCCATCTCAATACCGGAAGATTGCCAAATTCCAGTAATAACTGCCACACAGGTAAAAATCACACTCTCCAAAGCTTAGAATACAGCATCCATGGGACCAGATGACATCCCGGGCTATGTACTACATGAACTACAAAATGAACTGGCACCTCACCTGAGTGTCATGTTTAATCATACCCTCACCTCAGGCTTTGTGCCCACTGAGTGGCGCACAGCTACACTTATCCCACTCCACAAAGGAGGATCCAAATTGGATCCCGGGAACTACCGCCACATCAGTCTGATGAGCCTGATCTGCAAGGCCATGGAATGTATCATCATGGAACTTATAAACAAAGATATTGGGAACCTTCAAACATTGGACCCCACCCAGTTTGGGTTCGTGAAGGGCCAATCTTATCTCCTGAACCTGATTGACTTCTTCAAATCAGTCTCCAAAGCCGTGGATGAGGGTAAAGCAGTCCACTCAGCCTATCTGAACCTCACTAAGGCCTTTGACACCATCCCCCACTCTGGAATCATAGATAAACTTACTAAGCTGGACATTAATCCCTATGTCACTTGATGGGTTGCCAACTGGCTTACTGACAGAACCCACACTGTAAAAGTAGCTGACTCCAAATCCAGCTCCAGAGAAGTGACAAGTGGAGTACCTCAGGTTCAGTCCTGGGACCGCTCTTGTTTGGCATCTTCTTCTCTGAAGTACAGGCTAACACTAAGGGACTCTGGCTAACAAAGTTTGCAGATGACTGCAAACTGGGAGCCATTACTGAATCCCCAAATTATGTGGATACTCTACAAAAGGGCCTTACAGAAACAGATGCTTGGTGCCAGAGCCATGGGCTCAAGCTCAATGCCAAGAAATGTATAGTTATCCCCTTTGGGAAAAAACATGTACCCATGAATTACTACATAGGTGGCAGTATACTAAACACCGAAAGTGTGATAAGAGACTTAGGGACACAAGTGAACAGTGGTCTCACCTTCAATAACCACATCTCCACAACAGTCAGGAAATCCTTCTATGTGGCACACCTCATCACTAAGGGTTTTTCATCCAGAAAAAAGGAGATCATTATCCCACTGCACTCATCCCTCATTAGACCCATTATAGAATACAATGCCCCATTTGGTATGTACCTCTCAAGACATCTACAACAACTGGAAAGGCCGCAGAAATACCTCACTAAAAGAATCACAGGCCTAAAGCAGATGTCATTTGCTGACCACCTTAAAAAAACTCCAGCTGTACTCTGTCACATACCATCTACTCAGAGGCGATCTCTGCTTAACATACAAGGCCATGTCAAACCCAGAGCTGTTGGACATGCTACACTTAAAGAAATCCCAATCCCTCAGAACCACATGCTCCAGGGATCTAAATCTTGTCATCACAATAAACAAAACATGCTGGAGGGATAGGCTCCTGACCCAGAGACTCCCCAGACTCTCGAATAGACTGCCCATACATTTCAAGCAGAGAGCCTCCCTGGTTCTCTTCAAAAGGAACCTTGACAATTGGATGGGAGAAAGGAAATTCACCCCGGGGATCACGTCAGTCGCCCTGCTAGACAGGGGTCCAGGGAAGTAAATAGTGTGGGAAGAAATAGCCAGGGAATTGTTATGGCTAGGCTTGTATAGGCCCTAGGACCGATAGCCTAGTACCAACCTATGAACCTTTGAACCTATGTTTTAATGGTATGGATGATGGGGATGGGGCACAGGTATCATCATATGCACAGGGCATCCTTGTGCTGACACATGTACACCTACAACACAATTGCATATCAGTTTAGAGACCACAACCAAGCAGTGTTACTAACAGCTAGAAGGCATCATTGCTGGGCAGCTACACTACCTGCCAAATATGCCTCACACTCTACACCCTACAACATGTTACATGCAGGACTGTGGTACACTGGTGTACAGTCACCATGTGCATCAGAACCATATCAGCCTGTCCCTTCATCAATGGTATGGATGACAGGGATGGTGCACAGGTATCATCATATGCACAGGGTGTGGTCTTGGTCTTCCAGAGGCTGAGGGTGGGCCATACATTTGGCAAGATGTGTGTGGGTGAGGGGTGTACTTTGGGGAGCTGGCTGAGGTGATGTGGTGTGTATAGGTATGAGATTGCCCTAGGTGTGTTTGCATAGTGTGTGGGTATGCATGCACACAGTTCTGCCTTATGGCTGCCCTACACAGGTGTTTATGGACAGCTGCAGACCATACCTGGCAGGGTGTGCAGTTCACTGCCTCTGGCCACAGACATGTGGACTTGCCTGCCAGGGGTTCCGTGGGAACACATGCAGGTACAGGCGTTGAAGTGCTACACTCACCTGCTGATGAAATTTTTCCACTGGTACCACATCCCTCCTGGAACTGGCCAGGACTCCTCACATGTGGCCTGCTGTGGTGTGGTGTGAACAGCACACTCCTGCACTGCTGGGGCTGCTACTGCCACTATGAGAGCTTCTTGGTGTCCTAGCATGCCCATGTTGAGTGCCAGCTGTTGGTGTTGCTGGCCCACGTCTACATGGGTGTCGCCGCATCCCCACCACTTGTTGAAGAATGGACATACCATGGCTGATAAGGGCCATCATCTCATGCCATCTAGCCACTTACTCAGTTAAAGCACGGATGGCTCCCGACACTTCACGGAGGTTGTTGCTTACAGATGTGAGTGTAGCCCTCTGCAGCCTAAGGCCCTGTCTGGTGTAACACTCAACATGTGCCTGTGGCACCATTACAGCCTGGAACATGCGTCTGGTGGTGGCAGCTATGTTGCCTTTGCCAGGGGCATGATGTCCAGTGGCCCTACCATGAGCACCCTGGGACATCCGCCTATGTGCCAGCCTGCCAGGCATCTGGTTATGCCTGCTGAAACTGGACACAGTAGGCATGGTTACCACACTTTCCTGTGCACTGCCACTGAAAACCTGCTGTCCCTCTGCTATGGCAACTGGTGCTGGGGTGTGTATAGGCTCTGTAACTGTTTGCGGGGGTGGGGCGGCTAAAAGGGGGGCATTAAATGTTGGCGCAGTGTCGGCCCATGGCAACCCCACCTATGCCTCAACATTATCATCATCATCATCATCGGTGTCTATATGGACACCTACATCAGATTGAGTGCAGAAGATACCCTGACCCACCTCGCCACCTGTATTTGAAAACAAAAACTGCACTTTAAAACCTGTACAGCATTGCTTAACAATACACACACACACACACACACACACACACACACACACACACACACACACACACACACACACACACACACACACATCTCCGTAATACTTACCTGTCCATGGCTTTACAGAGAGTCTCACGTATATGTCCATGTGTTACCCCATCCTGCATCACACTTGTTAACATACACACATTGATACCACTCATTAACATCACAGTCCTCTAAATGCCCACACAAGTGGCCACAACACAGGGCCTGTTGCTACATTACCTGCCTGACCTGTATGTAGTGGTGTAACATGGCCTTAATTCTATCATTTGGTATGCACACTCTGTATGGCTGGAATGATGTGCATGGCCCCTATATGTGTGGGCTACTATGTTGTGCCTATAATAGCTCCCACTGGTGTGTCATGTGTATGTAATTCTCAGTGCATGCTGGATATGCTGCTCCATTGGCCCATCATATGTCAGCTGTAATATGTGGATACACTCCCTGGTGTTGACTATTACTTCCTCAATGCATCTGTAGAGCTGCATACATGGGCTGTAGGTGACCTCTCTGCTGACAGCAATATTAAGTGTGTACCTGGGTCTACCTTCCCTCTGGATGCCTGATCCATGCTACAGGCCATATTATACTATTTGCTGTCCTGTGAGTACATGACAGGTATTCCTGGTGTGCAATGTGGTACTTCATGTCCATGTACTGCACGGTTCCAAAGGGGGGGTACAGCTGTATGAACACCCCACAATCACACATGTGCATACATGGCCACACACACAAACACACACATGCACACACAGATCATACATGCATCTACCTCCCACCACTTCACCAGAATGACCCTGCAGGCAAACTAACTAACCACCAGGATGCGCGCGCACACACACACACACACACACACACACACACACACACACACACACACACACATACACATACCGGTGAGGTTGCACAATGGTCGTACACACAGTCCTCCAATTACCCATCTGCCAACATGCAGAACATATGGTACAGAACAGCATGCAGTTCAGCTATACTCACACCATCTTAGCAATGGTATACATGTGTATGATGCATGTGCTGTGACTAGGCAAAGTCCCTTCCCCAGGATATCACTGCACCCATGTACACATTATTGCTGTGCACCTGTTCTGCACCCTGCCATGTACTGTGCATCACATCACACAGGTGTCCAACCCATTGTGGAATGTGTAGCACTGTGTCAGTTATGCCAACTTTCCCTCTCACAGACCCTATGTGTTTCAGCAATACATACCTGGGATGATATGTGGACTGTTGTCATTGGTGAATGCCTGATGCCTGATTTACAGCTGCCACCATCAATAGACCATGTATAGCCACTGCAGAAATGCTTACACTGAAAACCATCAGAGCATACCATGGCTATGGGGGGTGTACACACCTTTATTGCTTATATACACACATCTGTGATCTGCCATGGGACCACAGCACTACATATCATAGCTGTACACAAGCCTGGTATGTAACATATGTCCTGTACTTTCACATGCAAAGTCTACAGATTGTGTTAGGTGTGCGGCTGCTGGCCGCAATGCATACACACCATCTGGGGATATGTGTGCACACCCTTATCATGACAGTTTATCATACCTCTTGTGTGTACTACAGCAGTCACTGCTCATGGCAGGGGTATACCAGCGTGGGCCTTCTGCAATTGCCAGTGTATGTTCAGCCTACCCTACACATGTCCCCCTAATTTGCATGATTGCAAAATATACTCATGTGCATATCCCATGGTGTTCACACAATGCCGTCACTATTGTAGTGTGGGTAGGGTTATGGCTGCCACAGGTCCTGGACCTGACTATATGCAGATAGAGCCATTCCTACCATCCTTAGGATCCCCGCTGCAATGCACTGGTGTTTCATGCTGAACCCCCCCCCCTCAGCATTTATGCAGATGCATGACAGGTAAGCTCTACACATGTGTCAGCTTGCAGTGTCCCATACACTGAACACCACATGTTGCAGCTTAGACACAGCTGATAATGTGGACTACTGTAATGCCGTATGCTGTAGTGTATCTCACTAGGAGTTGGCATTGCCCTACAGGTATGTACACTGGTGTTGCCCTGTATATGGGTGCTGTTCAGAACATGTCACTACTGTAGGCCATGTCTACTAGTATGTTACCCCCTGTGGACACATTCCGCAATGACAGGATGTTAGTTGTCATGCAGGTGTGTGACATACCCTTTCAATACCCCATCATGTTTGCCCCTGTGAGACCATGCATTTCACAGCAACAATACATGCACATGTACAGCATGCATTCATGGTTGGTGTGTTAGAACATCACCATTACATGTCCGGTGTGTTGGCATGCATCTACATAAGACATACTCACCAGCTTCAGGCTGCTGCCTTGCTGTTACCCCGGAAGGACCTACTTAAGTGGGTGAGAGATGCAATGTCAGTGACCACACCTGTGGCACTGCTACAGGCTGGGTGCAGTACTACCATACATCAACCATAATTACCCACAATGCTACCACACCTGGACATCTGTTTATCACTACAATGCAGCAACACAATATTTGTATGACATATCAGATATGCATGATCTACCTGTACCACTGTGGATATTTACACAACAGTGGTCTACTGATGTGCCTTGTGTTCTTACCTGCACACTCCTTGGCTGGTGTGTGGGTGACACCCACCTCCACACAGGGGTCCAGTGGTTGATGGTGTTCCAGACGGGCAGGTGCCACAAGGCTGACCAGGAGCTCCTCCACATGTGTCGGGGGGATGAATGGCATGGATGCCCCCATGGCAAGGTGATCCCCCCCTGGACTGTGACAGCATGCCGACAGGCATTGCAAAGCAGGTTGCTGCAATGATGCTGGACCTGATCTTAACTGTGGTTGTGCAGGCTGACATCATTAACTCTGTGGATGAGATCGTTCCACAGGGCGGTCCACTCCTGCTGGTCATGTCCTGCCGAACAAGACCTGGTAGTGCTGAACCAGGTGTTGATAATGACCTCATTCTCCTCCACTGAACACATGGGCAACCTGATGTGTGCTATCTTGCCTGAAAAACATGAGGATGGAAACAGACCTGAGTGACTCATATGGCAAGGTTACCACAGTTCATAATACACATCTCTGTCACCCCTCAACTATATCAGCTTCAACAGACTATACACACAACTCATTAGGTATGGCTACAGCTTAACTACTGTTTGCACAGATTGTGTATTGTACCACACTTTCTGTTATGTGATTGTAGCCATGTCCCCTGTATGGACACTAACATTGCTGGCCTGTTACAGACTATTCACTTGCATACCATTGTCAGGGCCACTATGGTTACATATATGCCAGTGGTATGGCTTCTCTGAGATTGCTGCACATCTGACAGTCTGTGTTATTGGGGGGTTCTATGCATGCTGTTGGACATGTACCGGGATTGTGTAGACTATTACTACCAACATATGTACTATGACAGTAACACAATAAAATGTATATGTTCCATTGGCCATCTTCTCCACCTCTCCACACCCATCTGACCAGGATACCTGGCCACATCACATGTGTGTGCCAACCTGGGGCCACCTCATGTACTGTTACAGCAATACCATAAAGTGGAACCACCCAGGGGATGTTGCCCCCCCCCCACAGGGCACACACCAACATGTTCCTGTCCCCTGAGCTCAGGTCTAGGGTCTGTTCCATACCAGGCTCCACAGACACATAAGGGATGTGCTACATCAGTCTGAGGCACCCAGTACTCATTCACATGGCCAACATGCTCCTCCATCTCAGCCGCCAGACTGGACACCTTCAGGAAGTGGACTGCTGTTGTGAGTGGCAGTTGGTGGGAGCCTTGTTCCTATTGTGCCCATATTGGGGACCATGGGGCATCCACATCACAGACCACACACACCATCCATGGTGTTTACTCACCACATGTCACATACCACCCCTGTAGACTGTCCTCTATATCTACCAATCCTGACCACCTCCACATATGTATCTGCCATACTTCCCCATATTCCCATTGCATACTTCACAGGCGGGGCAATGTGGTGCTAGAACAAGACTAACATGTGACATACCTGTCCATGATACACACACTGCCAGCTGTAGATATCTGTGTATAATGCTATGAGTGCTGCTGCCTCGCACATAGCACACATCACTGTAGTAGTGATATAGGGGACATGTCTTTCCATCCATATCTGTTTGTCTATATGTTTGTACAGATGTAGACATTTGCATATAAGTATTTATCTATATGTGTGAAGATATATGTGAATTCATATATATGTGCACATATATATGTCTACACATGGGTGTATGTATATTTCTGGACATACATGCTGATATACATTTATCCTTAGATATTATATCTGTGACATATGTACACATATGCATACCTATATGTGGGGTACATTCAGACATCAGCTCCACAATCTCACAACACCTTCTTGCACAGCTGCACTGTTCTGCCTTGCTACAATGCAGACAGGTGCCACATATGGACATGCCCTGACATTAGTGGGGTATATGTGGGACCTATTTGCACGTAACCCTATTACACATCTATGGCATTCTGGCATGCTACATTACAGATTCACCTGAGTATCCTGCCAGTGATGGGCCATGGCTCCCACATGTCCATCATAATGACATTACGTCCACCACCAGCTATTGACCACATAATGTACATACTTCTCATTACACAACACACGCTATGATGGCTTACATCTTGACTGTCAGTGCTGACTTGCACAGTTAACAGCTATGGCCCACTACCCACAGGGACAGACACTATTGTCTATAGCAGTTGTTCAGTTGAACATCATCACAACAACACCTGATGGCACATATAACTCATTCCACATCATCTATCCCATTATGATGTGCCAGGTACAACATTCTAATACATATACATCTACTTGACATACCTGCTGTGGGAATGATGTCTTTATGAATGGCAGCTGGCTAAATGCCTGCATCTTCAGCTGTTAGTTTGATGGGCTTTAGTTTTTTTTCTCTCTCTCTCTCTCTCCCCCCCCTCTCTCTCTCTCTCTCCAGATGCAGCTGCTTTGAATAGATTGCAGCCTGGCTTTAGTAGGTGATGCACTTGATCAGGTGATGGCCTCTTCACCAATCAGTGTCCTACACTTGCTAACTACATGCAGCTTGATGTGTAGTACTTCCAGTTACCACTGTCATGGCAACCACCTACTATAAATCCCTACATCATGTGGGTATGGTCCCTTTATCTTTCCTGTGTGATGGACATCCTTCCTGTGTGTGGGCATCAGTGTTACAGACAGTAGGTAGCGATACCTCTTACAGGAGAACTGGCACACTCAGGCCAGCTACATATTTGTAGGAGGTTCCAGAACCACAGACAGAGTGTGAATAGAGTTGTGTTATGCTTTGTATAGTAGTGGTGTTACAGGGTGTGTGTGTGTACATATTAGTTTAGCTTGGAATGCAGTCTGTCTGCATAGCTCTCAACTGTGGGTCTATCATCTTGGTGGCCAGACGTGTGCCTATCATGTTTTGTCTGTCCACCACACAGGTCCTGTGTCAGATATTTCACTGGCAGTGTGTGTGTTGAGTGCTATCAGTGCATGGCTACATCCATTTATGTTTCTAACCTCAATTCCCTATCTAAGGGTATATTGCAGAGTATCCTGTAACATCAGTGACTTGCTTAGTGTATGGCAACAGTTTTCCACATATGTGCCTGTGTTCCACCCTCTGTCCTCCACCTACATACCAAGCTTTGCACATATGACATGCTGCCAGGGGGTTGTTCTGTAGTGGGCTGTGAGTATATCACACTGCCATGGCTGCCATCAGTCCACTGCTTGTTTTATCCCCTACACATACAGTGAGGCTGGGACCACCTACACAATACATGTGTGCCCTTATGCACTCCAGAGGCCATTGCATGTAACAGTGGTATATTGCCCTGTATTATTGAGTCTAGGGGGGATGCACCATAAATGACCTAGGCTGTTACAAAATGTGGGGGTATCAGGGTGAGCTGCCTTAAGGTATCTGGATGTAAAGTACCATATACTTCACCTATATTTATATTACTTACATAAATTGGGTTAATGCAGGCCTACTGCCTCTTGACATACAGACTGTTCTGCTTGTCAGTGTGCTTGTGATAGTGTCAGTTATGCCTTGTTATGTAACAATTACATCCGATTTGATCAACTGAAGTCTTTACCACCTAGTGATTTTGTACAGAGTATAGATAGAGGCTGCTGAAATATACATCTGCATTACTTACTGTTGATTGTTTGGCATCCTGTGGCCCAGTCTGTCTTTACTATTGTACAATTTGAAGGGCTTGGCCTGGACAGCGACAGTTGTGAACCTTTCCAGACAACTGTATTAGTATAACTGTTTCACAGTTGCATTACTCTATGTATATGGATGTCAGTGTCTGAGCAGCTATATAACATGGCATAGAGAACTGTACTAGTACACAAATAAAGGTTTTCCATTTCTGCAAACCTGTGTGTGGTGTTTTTTCCTATGACCTCTCTGTGGGTGTATGTTGCAGGCAATGATTGTCATTTGTATGGGCGGCCCATACAGTGTCCAGTTGTTAATGTGTTAACTGCAGGCATAGTGGCTGTTCCATATTGTGTGCATCTTCTACATATGTATCTTACTGTACATATCTTTGCGTGTGTATGTTTAGATATATATATATATATATATATATATATATATATATATATATATATATATATATATATATATATATCTATCTGTATCTGCATATATGTCTGTGTATATGTATCCTGGGGATGTTGATAGCTTCCACATTTTACATTTCCTATGGGAGCCAGAATGTGTTGCATGATATGTTACCAATACCAGCCTGACATCATACAGGTGGGATGTAGTACTGTTAACATTTTGTGCCCATGTCGTGTGAGGTCCTGGTTATGGGATCTGCAACACTTGGTAGTGTATTGCAGGGCAGACATGTTTGGCTGTGGAGGGGTATGCCTATTCGTACAAGATGTATATTGTTTGAGGCCTCTCATCCCCATTAACGGTGCATGTGGACATATATGTTTTTGTTAATATACCATTGCTATCTACAGATGTATGGCCATATATACCTATATAGATATATATCTGCTTACATATATATAACTATGTCCGTATATACATACATAGATATATATCTGCGTACATATATGTAACTTGCTGTGTATATGTAGACATACAGGTGTAGACATACATATGTGTCGATGTAGGCATTTGCATGTATATATGTTCATATATATTTATATATATATATATATATATATATATATATATATTCATATATTTCTAAATATATATATATATATATATATATATATATATATATATATATATACATATATACATATGTTGTATCTGTTTAGATATTAATATATTTACACATATACATCTAAATGTTGGAATACATTCTCTGTATTGTTGACTGACTGGGCTGGATGATATGTTTGTGAATACATGAGGGTTATGTATTGCTGACATGGCTTAGTGGTAAATCACTTTGGCTATGGTGTGTCGGGTCTTGTGTTTGAACCTAGCAGAGGCTGTTTATTTTGTTGCTGGGCAGAACAAGGGCCATTGGATACAGAGTGGTTGAGGCACTTTTAAGCAGTTGTTAGTGGGTTTGCACAGAGGTAAGTACTGCTAACCTGCCATTACATTTGCTTGCAGGGTGTTAGCTTCAGATTTGCTTAACCAGTGTAGGCATTGCTTACCGCCACACAAGTGGGCTTAAGCCTGCTTACTAGTGCTTACATATGCTTACTATTGCTTATTTCTGCTTAAACCTGCTTACTAGTGCCTTATTCATTCTGACACTGACACTTCACATGTGCATTGCTTGCAGTACTCCAGTTCATAAATATATGTTATTTAGTGGGTTTTGCAACAAAACTATTGGTTATAACGTGCTTTGCCATGTAATATAGACTGTGCTGCAATGGGACTTGAACCGCGAATGCCTGTTCGTTAGGTGAATGCTCTGCCCAATACACAATATTGCTTACATCCACGAGCCAATCCGATTAGAACTGCTCCATCCAACATCGGCACACCTTGACCCATAATTTCATACCCATCATTCCCCCCCCCCCACCGCTCCTCCTCCACAGTAATCATCCTTTCTCTGGGTGCAAGTTGGGTCTGACCACAAAACTACAAGCTGCCCATTTTCCACTTCTCGGGACCCATCACGTACATTGTCTTGACCCATGGATCATCAGGCTTTCCCAACCTTGTAGTCCGAGAACATACATGCCCTGCCATGTGCATCTGTGTAATGGACGGAACCCAAATACCCATCAATTTTTGGGTTATCCCGCAAGGGACATTCCTGTCTTTGTTTCTAGATTAGACTTAGCGGGTCGACAATGTTTCTCCCACTGGTAGTATCCTGCCTGTAGTTTGGGAAGCAGTGGTTTGTTTACTTTTTTTGTGTGTTTGTTTGTATGTTTCACCTGTTTGGCTGGGGGGGGTATTGGTACGTGTAACATGTATGTTGACTGAGCCCGCTCACCCCTATTGGTGGTGCCTGTGGTCATATATGTCATTCTTATGTGCTGTATCATATCTATAGATATATATCTATGTATATATACATATATATATATATATATATATATATATATATATATATATATACACACACACACACATATGTAATACAGAGAGGGAGAGGTATATATCTATTTAGTTATATATATATATATATATATATATATATATATATATATATATATATATATATATATATACACACACACACACACACACACACACATACATCTTCATGTATAGCTACATGTCCTGCAATGTTGAATGGTATTGCTGGATGCTATGTTTGTGGAAACATCAGGGTTATGTATATCGGAAGTGACTTAGTGGTAAATCACATTGGCTATGGTGTGCGGGCTCCTGGGTTTGAGCCTTGCAGAAGCTGTTTAATTTGTTGCTGGCCAGAACTAGGCCCACTGGATACGGAGTGATTGAAGCACTTTTACACAGTTGTTAGTGGGTTTGCATGATGGTAAGCACTGCTAACGTCCGGTGACATCCGCTTACACATGGGTAGTCTCACTATCGCTTACTATGTGTAAGCACTGCTTACTGTCATGCAACCAGACTTGCACCTGCTTACTAGTGCTTATTTATCCTTACTACTGCTATATTTTAAACAGTAATAGTCTACTGGTTCTTGGGGATGTGGTGAATTTGGCAAGTGTATGGGGTTATCATTCATTACACAGCTTACTACTCCAGTTCACAAATATATGTTATTTATTAGGTTATACAACTAAATATATTGATCATAACAGTGATTTGACATGGAAATGGAATGTACTGCAGTGGGACTTGAACCGGGACTGACTGTTCGTGAGGCGAATGCTCTGCCCACTACAGTATTGTTGTACTGCTTCATTTGCACATATCTTGCTTTTAATCCTCCTTTTGCTATTTCAGCTACATTAACTATAGCTAAGCGATGGGCAAACCCGTGCACCTATGGTTAAACCTCTTCCATTTCATTAACAATACATATCTTTTTTAGTTTTTTTTTATTTAGTATTGCTCTTATACATGTGGGGGATGTTGCTGGGGGTATGCGTACATCTATGGGCGGTCTCGCTCATTGTTTACTACCTTTCTGCAGTCCTTCATTGCAGGGGTGTGTATATTCTCAGACATGCCCCCTGCACTCATACACCCTCCATGTAAGCCTAGGAGCTCGGCCAGCTCACCTTCATTACTATGCATGGCACACTGCCATCCTGCTCCTAAACGGGCACTTCCGTGCAGGACTAAGCTAGTCCTGCATGGAAGGTTAGTGAATCCGTGGGAGTGTGTGGAGCCATTTCATTTATATCCTTCATATCTACTCTGATTTATTTACAAGATTAGGATGTGTCTCAGAAAAATATGAAATACAAGTAAAACCTGATGCTATACCAGTAATGTTTTCCTAAAAAAGCATCAGGAGGGATTCACTATGATTAATTTAATCTCATTTAATTGGTATGCAAGCAATAGCCACTAAAGCGACTAAAAGATGAAAATGTTGAGCTTCAAAGTACTAGCACTGAATAGACTGTACAGTACTCATAAACATATGTTTGAAGAGGGATCTCCCAACACCCCCTAATGTGGGGCATGCATTCTACACTCCCAGTATCTATATATATATGCACTAACTCCAAGATTATATAATATCACAGTAAAGGGAAAAGGTAGAAAATAAAAATAAAACTCACCTTTCCTTTTCTCTAAGTTGCACAAAACTAGAAGTATAGCATGTGACACAGTCGTTTCTAACCTACATGTACTACAGGATCTGTTTCCAGTTCTCCAGTGACATGTTTAAACTCACTAAAATAGTCCACGGGATTCCTATCTCAGAGTGAAAATACAGCAGGAACTTATACTTCTGGGAAGCTTCAGTGTTATTAAGAGAACTGTGCTACTCCTGTTTACTTACCATCCAGACATCTCATGCACTGTGCCAGTGCTGTTTACTTACCATCCAGACATCATCTGCACTGTGCCACTACTGTTTACTTACCATCCAGACATCACATGCACTGTGCCACTGCTGTTTACTTACAATACAGACATCCCATGCACTGTGCCAGTGCTGTTTACTTACCATCCAGACATCACATGCACTGTGCCACTACTGTTTACTTATCATCCAGACATCACATGCATGGTGCCACTGTTGTTTACTTACCATCCAGAGAGCACATGCACTTAACGGTTTAGAGACCTTCATTATGTACACTATTTACACATAGTCTCATATAGATACGTTACATGGAGATGTATATTAGGATGGAAAGCTATAATTAGTTGAGCAGCTGAGGGACATGCAAGGTCAAATGGAGAAGGAAGAAGTATAGGTGAGTTAAGGCTAGAAGGGGTAGAAATAGAGAAATAACCTGTAACCTAGAACATAGCAGAGAGTGCATGGGGAGGACAGCAGGTGGCAAGAGAATAAAATTCTAGTGGCAATTTCTTACACTTAATTTGTGTTATATTTTGTTAGTTTTTTTTTTCAGATCAGTAAAGAACAAACCTTTGATGTGTGGCTCTGCCTCTGCAGTGGCCATGTCTAGGGGCCTTGTAAAAGGCTAAGCTGCTAGATATGTTTTATTGTCTGTCTAGCTTGCTTGAATGTAATTTGGTCATCACTTCCATGCATCAGCTACTCTCTTATACAACCAATTACCACATGTCTCATTCCTATATAACCTTCTGCATAGATTGTCTGATTCTCTGCTACTTTTTGATAACTCCAAATATTCCCTGAGGTAATTGTCCCTAAATGCCCTGTATATCTGAACAAATTCTCCGCTTAAATGTGTGTATGAGACATTGTGAAAGTTCAGATATTTTAGTATTTCATAATTAATCAATTTTCACATACATGGATGTCCTTGGTATATTTCTGTTCTACTCTTTCCAATTTACTCATGTTTGTTTTCTTATGAGGTTTCCATATTATTATTTCATATTCAAGTTTCGGTCTAACAAAGATTTTATAATCTTTTGTTTCCTAGACTTTATAAATCTTTTTATACAACTTATAGTCCTATAACTATCATTAACCAATTAGTTGCTATGATTAGAAAAACTGGATCTAGCCATATATTCAGGTCTTTAAATGAATTTACAGTTTCAATCACTGTGTGCTGTATAACAAATTCACATTTGAATCTATTTCTCCAAAATCTCACATGCCTAGTTTTCTGGGTGTTTTTTATAAGCATATCATTCTCCTGTGACAAAATGGTCAACTTTTTCCAGTTCTTTTGCAATCATGCCCAATGTTTAACACATGTAATCAGTGCACCTATTTTCAGATCATCTGCATACAGACTGTAGAACACATTAGATGAGATCTGAAAGATATAACTTAAACAAGGGCCTAGAATAGAGCCCTGTGGGACACTCTGACTATAACTTAGGATTTCACCTGTCCAGTTGTCATGTCCTATTTGCAAACCAACCAGTTATCCATCTTATTGAGATTATGTTAGTACCTCTTTCGTGTAATTTATTGATCACAGTTTGATCCTATCATGCTGAAGTAAATTCCTTTTTAAATAAATTCTCTTTACATTATAGATACTGATTCATTTTTTTTCTTCATTTTTTTAATCCTTTCACATGCTCTGAATCATCAGATTGCTGAATTTTGTATCCTAAATTCCAAAGTTGTCATTGGCAGTATCATGTTTAATAGGGGCTGATTGATCTTTACTGACAACAGACACTTTCTTTCCTAAATGTGCCATTTGCACTTTGCCTAATATTGTTTCTCCCATTAGTCCTTCATTAATATATGTAACAACTGTTTTCCTAGCTATGCCATTTACATAAGTGCGATGAATATCAGTAAGTCCAGATTTGTTACTAATAGCTTTAAGTAAATCATCCAACATTTCACATGAGGAACATAGGTCACCAGTGTAATCAAGTGTTACCTTTAAATATAGATAGCATTTAGCACACCATACAAGTCACTTGTGCTTCAGCAAAATATTGATTGCATACTCATTTAAGGAATCCATTTTCAGTTACAAACGAATAAAATAATTCTAAAGGAAAATAATAATCTAAATCAATTACCACAGAAGTAAAATAAATTTTAAGTCAACTATGAGAAAATCACACAAACAATATGCAAGTATGTATTATATTAAGTACTCTAAAGTCATCACTCTGTCCTACCTATTACTCGCAGTCACATATCATTATAACAGTAAAGACTAATAAATCACAAACCAACACAAGATTGTTTTAGACAAGCTTTGGATTGTCTTCTTTACAATCTGTGTGAATTTATAGTGGACTATGCTCCTTGGGATGGCTAGAATTTGCCTATCTAAAAGCTATTGCCTTCTAAAAACAAACGGTGAAAATCAGAGGTAAAACAGAAAAATATAAACCAAAATAAATCTTCTCTTACCATGCTGTGGCACAGTCAATCACAAATCAACACAGGATTGTTTTAGATAAGCTCTGGATAAAGGGGACAATGGAATATTAGTCAAAGTAGGGAGGTTTCTTTTTTGTAACATGTATATGTATATATCTATATCTAATCTATATTTATATAAATAAATAAGCACACAGACACACACACACACACACACACACACACACACACACACATATATATATATATATATATATATATATATATATATATATATATATGTATATATATATATAAACAAGATCCACATATATGCACACATGGGCGATTGGTGACCCGAACTAGCCAACAACACAAAGTCCTTGTATGTTTTATTGATTTTGGTGCTTTTTTATACTGTGAATAAACTCTGGTACATGATTGCAGTTTTGTCTGACTTTGTGCTGTTTGTTAGATCTGGTCACTGGGCGACCACAGTGGTGCAGCGTTTAGCATTGCCACCTCACAACAAGAGGTTCTCTGGTTCGATCCTCGGCTGGGGTGCCTGCTGTGTGGAGTCAGCATGTCTTCCCTGTGGTCATGTGGGTTTCCTCCCACATCCCAAAGACATGCCATAGGTGGATGGACACTCTAAATTGGTCATAGATGTGAGTGTGTGCATGTGTGTGCCTTCTGTGGAAGGTTGGGCGCTGGGCTGGCACCTCAACACTGTAAAACTCCACTGCCAATCATGAGTGGACAGGTGATCTGCTGTGGTGACCCCTAACTGGGAAAAGCCAAAAGAAGAAGAAGTTAGATCTGGTCACCAATTGCCTGCGTGAATGCTGTTTTTGATTTTTTTATCAGTTACTATGCATGTTCACTGGTTCTTCATTTTTTGAAGGTCCACATATGTGATATTCATAAATACTAGTTTGTGGGTATTTCATAATAAATGCAGTAGAAGTATATATCCCTTATCTATCACCAGTGCTGGTATATTTATTATGTGATCAGCATGTATATTACGCATATGTACGGTTGCATTACCATCAAAACTCAAATAGTATCACTGGCCTTAAAACAGATGTGCTGACTTGACAAATAGCTCCTACAGTTAGGATTCTCTTATGTCAGACTGCATGTAAGGCTGGCTTTTGGCTTAGTCCCTCCTCCCATATGTTACAATCAGGCATACAGGTTGGTATACTTGTGTATGTTCTATTAAAATATTTTTATGCTTTACAGTATCAGTTGTTGTGTGTTGTGTCTTTCGGCTTTTCCCGGTTAGGGGTCGCCACAGCGGAACTTCGGTCCGCTAATGATTGGCAGTAGATTTTTACGTGCCGAGTTGCAAGCCCTGATGCACAACTTTCAACGAAGGTACGCCCATTCACGCATGTCTCCCCACAGGAGACGCCTAGCTGAGAATCGAATAGGACAACGTTTTACTGTGAGGCAACAATGCTACCGCAGCACCACCATCATGGTCTTGTATCAGTATCAGTATAAAATAGCTGAGAATGCAATATCCATTGTTTTGGCATTTCTCTTTACCCACCCTCTTTGTCAGTATTCTTTCTCTTTCTCTTTCATACATGCATTTATTTATTTTTCTCTCCATTTCTGTAACTATTATATGCAGTAACACAGCTACCTGCACCAAACCCATTGGCAAGGCCTGTCGGTTATTCATAGATGGCAGCAGTAGTGTTGTCACCACCACCAACATGACAGGTACATAGCTTATCTGGGACCCAGCCTGCCATAGTTGCCACCACATCTCTTGGGACCCAGCCTGCCATAGTTGCCACCACATCTCTTTCCCTATATGTACCACCTGCATCAGGTATCCCTGCACCAGGTGGGGGTACTAACATGGTATCTGGTGGTAGCAGTATAAATTAAGTTGATACTTTTCTCATCCATCAGGAGATGACAGAGCTTGTGGGGAAGATAACTTACAGGAGGGTGAATGCTTCCATTGACCGTATGGAGACCATGCTCTGGCAACTTGCTGAGTTTCATCCCTGCTCAACACTGACTTTAACTTTTGGGCCAGGATCCACTGTTGATAGTTCCCAAGGAAGATGAGTACTCTCCCACTGGGTCTAAGCTGGCAGACACTGCAGCTTCAAACACCCAATGCTATCCCATCCCCCATGTTCCCCTTTCTTTTGAGTCTTTGTCTACCCCTGTATAGTCCTGTTCTTATCAGTTTTCCCTCAGTTTGTTTGAGGTCTGCTTTACCATTGTGTTTGTTTCACTCATTGTGTTACCCCACACCCTTAAGTCATGTATGCCCCTACGTACTACCTCACCTTCCTCTCTTACCCACATCTTGTTTCCCTGATTTCCTCTCCCAACTTTCTTTCTCAGAAAAATAAATAAATAAAAGGACAACTGCTCCACCCCCAAAAATAAATAAATCCCATCCATAAATCTCAGCTTCCCAGATATTTGACTAATGTACATATAGTTGGTTCCAATTGTTCAGCATAAAAAAGCATTGTTGTGGCGACCCCTAACCAGGAAAAGCCAAAAGACACAACAACAGCAACCCTCTGAATGGAGGTATTTTCTCAGTCCTGTTATTGCTACTCTTTCTCAAGTGTCTAAACATTTTTAGAGTGTCTATGACTGTGCTTACTTTGTGTTCAGCGCTACAGCTACTGTTACTCTGATGAGATGATTTGCCTATGTAATCAGAAGTTTTCTGAAGAAGTAAAATTCAAAATTTTGAATTCTTTTTTGGATAATGAAGTTTTGTTTGGTCCTTCTGCTACTCAGATACTCAAAACAGTTAGATGAAAGAGGGAAATTGATCCAGGGAGTTTAAGATTTTTCAGTCCTCTTTTTCTAAATCTTCTAAAACATCTGGTTCTTATTTTCAAAAAGCAAAACAAACAATCTCAGCAATCTTCTAGCAAACAGAGATCTGAAAAGAAATGGTAGGAGAGTTCCAACAAAAAAGAGGGAACCTTTCAGAAAAAGGGAAAGGCCTCCACCTCAGAATGACTATTCCAGCTTTCCCTCCAACCAAAGAATCGTTATCATTCTTCCTCTTTGGCAACAGATTGTTTTAGACAAATGGGTTCTTGGAGTATTTCAGGAGGAGTCATATGGCACTGGAAAGTCATACTTTCATTTAGGGAATCCCTCCTCATCCTCCAAAACAGATAGATTTTTTTTCTTATAGGATCGTCATAATATTCTTTCCTTGGAAGTCATAGAACCAGTGCCTCAAAACTAAAGGGGAATGATTTTATTCCAGAATGTTTCTGGTACCAAAAAGGCTCCTTCATGGAGACCAGTACTCAACCTATTCTTTCTCAAATTGTTGGTAAAAGGACCAAAGTTCAAGATGTTATTAATTGTTCCTCTTCTGGGTTTCATGGTAAGTATGCTTATCATCACATCCTTATTACCACAGGGTTTGGAGGTTTCCTCAGATGTTTTCTGTCAGAGTCACATTATCAGTTCTCTGCATTAAACTTTGGATTATTGTGACATCTGGTTAATTCCTACTGGACTGCCAACAATTAAAAAAAATGTGATGTCCACCACTTAAAACCTGGGTCAGTAACTAAGGAGCATCAGTCCTCATTACTGACTCCAGTACGAAACTGTCACTTAAACAAAAGTAATATTTTACAATTTTCCCCTAAGAGTACAACAGGAACATGTTCTATTTTCCCGGGACTGGACTATGTACCTATGTCCACACCAAATGTATTCCCTTATTATACACTTCAGAGCAATGTATCCCAGTTTAAGATTTCTGATATACTCACACTCAAAGTAAACTTAAATCTCACACATCCAAACACATCAGGGAAAGCCTGACAGACATTTCCAGCTGTGTCCCTTTCCCCAAAATAATATGGTAATGCTGCCACCAATCAGAGTGTCTTCATGCCCTTCTAAAGGTGTGTCCAATTATGAAAATTAAGTATCAAAAATAACTGATAGCTATGACCAGAACAGCCAGGCCTTCATGGGGGCCTGGGGATTATCAAACAGGTATAAACACTCTCTAATCTCTAAAGCAGAACACTGATTTCCATCCACAGTGTAAAGTAATGAAAAACATTTAATAATAAGTAAAATGATTACAAGAATGTAAATCAATAACTTTCAACAAATACCAGAATTCAATCACCGGAAATGTAAGATTAAACTGCAGGATAGGAGTACATTTTTCTAGAAAAACTCTATCTCAATAACTAAGCTTTCCTAATCTAACTAAAGAATACTGTCTATGATCTAATCTAATACACAACAGTGAGGCCAAGGCAAGCTTACAGTTTTCGGTGAGTTCTCTTTTCTGGGTATGCACTGACTGCACAGCACTGTAATTGATTGTACTTCACAAAACTGCTCAGCACTTGACAAGTTGCAGTCTCAACTGTCTAAACAAAATAATCAACTGTTTGAAAAAGTTCTTTGTTTCTGTCAATCAGCTGTTTAAATAATCACTTAGCAACCAAGAACATTCTAATGACATCATTCACTGTTCAGCTGATTTTCCACAATACTTTAGAATGTCCCTGTCAAACATGCACAATTAGAAATGCATCAACACACTGATAGATTCTCTAAACATTCTATATAAACAAGGAAATACTCAATATTTTAAAACTTAGTTACATTTTCACAAGTAGACATATTGGCATACCATGCAAGTTAATCCAGAATATACACAAATCTTCTGCCAGACATGCTAACACAGATGACAGCGTTTTCATTTTCTTTACAGTTATCTTCAGCTCCAAGGGTATTTACAAAATGTCTACCTACAAAGATAGGTCATTTCAGATTTCAGGGCATTCAGATATTTCATTATTTAGATGAATTGCTTATCTTTGTAGAGTCTTTTTCCAGATGTCAGTAGTGACTTTTATTGACTACAAATCTCCTTCTTAGCATTGGCTTTCATATCAACAATCAAAAATCCTCCTTAATTCCTTATCACAGGATTGTGTTTATAGAATTCCTTCTAGAGTCTTCCCTGAAAAAGGCATTCCTAACCTATGAGAAAGTGGATTTGTGTCTGGAAACTTCCTAAGCTTCTCAAATCAGTCTCAGACTTCACTCAGAGAGCACATCAAGATTCTAGGGTTCATGGCATCCATGACTCTCATGTCTCCTCTTGCCAAGTAGAAAATGAGAAAAATCCAGTGCTTCTTGAATACTGTGTGGATCCAACATTCTTACCCTCTGTGGTTTTAAATTACGGTCTTGGGTTTTGTGAAGAGAGTGATCTGTTTTAGTGCAGACAACAGTTTGCCCTGAATCTAGGTTTATCATTCTCTGTTCCAACCCCTAGCTCAATATGTGGCAACATACAATTTAGATTTTGCTTTGGGGGCAGTTTCAATGGGAGTAAAATTGCAGGGTCTTTGGAAAAAAACAGACAGGCCAAAGCACATAAGTAGGTTCATAGGTTCATATGTGTGTTCTAGGCTAATGGCCCTGGAGCCTTTAAAAGCCTAGCCTATAGATGTGCCCTGGCATCTTGCCAACGTTAGTTCCCAGTGCCTCTATCAAATAGAGCTACTGGAGTGATCCCAGGTGAATTTTCTATTTCCCATCCACTCATCAAGATTTCTCTTGAAGAGGACCAGTGAGGTTCTTTACTTGACATGTATGGGAAGTCTATTCCAGAGCATGGGCAGTCTCTGGGTTATGAACCTGTCCCTCCAGCATGTTCTGTTGATTGTGGTAATGAGGTTGAGGTCCCTGGAGTGTGTGGTGCAGAGGGATTGGGATTTCTTTACATGTAGCATTTCTAACAGAGCTGGGTCAGACCTGGCTTTGTAAGTCAAGCAGAGATTGCCCCTTAGTAGATGATATGAGACAGAGAATAGGTGGAGTTTTTTAGTCTATCCATGCAGGACATGTGCTTAAGGCCTAGGATCCTCTTTGTGAGGTACTTTTGTGGCCTGTCCAGCTGTTGCATGTGTCTAGTGAGGTACATGCCAAATGGGGCATTATACTCGATGACTGGCCTAATGAGGGAAGAGTAGATAGAGATGATGACCTCTTCCCTCCTGGATGCAAAACCCTTGGTAATGAGATGTGCCACACAGAAGGACTTTCTGACCATAGTGACAATGTGGTGGTCAAAGGTGAGGTTGCTGTCAACCTGTGTCCCCAGATCTCTTATAATGCCTTCAGTGTTCAGTGGGCTCCCATAAATGTGGTAATTAGTGGGAACTGAGTTTTTCCCAAAGGGGATGCCAATGCATTGTTTTGGCATTAAGCTTAAGGCCATGGCTTCGACACCAGTCATTGGTCTCAGTGAGGCCTTTCTGTAGGATGTCTACATCACTTAGGGAGATAATAATGGTTCCAAGCTTGCAGTCATCTGCGAACTTAGTCAGCCAGAGTCCCTCTCTGTTGGCCTGGACTTCTGAGAAGTAAATGCCAAACAGAAGTGGACCCAGGACCGATCCCTGTGGGACTCCACTCATGACTGGTCAGCAGTCTGACTTGGAGTCTGCTACTTTCACACTGTAGGTTTTATCTGTGAGCCAATTTGCAACCCACCTAGTGATATAGGGGTTAATGCCTAATTTGGTCAGTTTATCAATAATTCCTGAGTGGGGAATGGTATCAAAGGCCAGCTCAAGCTAGGCTGTATGAACTGTCTTGCCCTCATCCACAGTTCTGGTGACTGACTCAAAGAAGTCAACCAGGTTGAGCAGGCATGATCTTCCTTTCACAAAACCAAATTAAGTGGGATCTAGAGTTTGGAGATTCCCTATATCCTTGATAATTAGGTCCATGATGATGCTCTCCATAGCCTTACATATCAGACTTGTCAGGCTAATGGGGTGATAATTGCCAGGGTCTGTAGTCACTCCCCCTTTATGGAGAGGGATGACTGTAGCAGTGCACCATTCGTTAGGGGCAAAGCCTGAGGTGAGGCTGTGATTGAACAGGGCACACAGATGTGGTGCCAGTTCACTTTGTAGTTCATGTAGAACACATCCAGGGATATTGTCGGGTCCCATGGAGGCTGTATTCTTGGCCTTGGACAATGTAGCTTTAATCTGTGCTGCAGTAATGCTGGGTGCCTGGCATTCCTCTGGTATTGTGATTGGTCCTTTGGAGGGGTAAAGTTGGCACTGAATCTGTCGGTCGGTATGTTGGCAATATCTGTTGGCTGAGTATAGGAGGTACCATTGTGCAGTAACTCAGAGCAAACCAGGGTATTGCCATGGAGATTCTTGATATAACTATAGAAGGCTTTGTGATTGACTTTAGTGTCTGTCGCAATTCTGCCTTCATAGCTGGCTTTAGAGGTTTTGATGAGGGATCTCAACTTTTTGTTGAGGCTAATAAGGGAGTTTTTCCAGCCTTGCGACTTCACTTTTTTCTGTAACAGTTTCTTCCTTCTATTGTAGAGTTTATTAATGGCATGGGACCACCAGATTGGCTTCTTTTTTTGGAGGAGAGTGTATTTGTTCTGTTGGGTATGGCTAGTTCCATGCATTTATGTATGTGCTCGTACAGTGCATTGGTGTATGATTTGGCAGCCATGCATCTATTTTCCATTGACATGGGTGTGGTGAAGTTACCCACCTCTGTTTTTAGGAGCCCATATTACGCTTTGGGGAAGTTGTTCATGGTGATTACCTTTGCGGGGGGTGTGGACGAGATGTGGATTTCCATGGTGATTAGTTTGTGGGCAGATTTAGCCAGGGAGGAACTGACTATTGGTGTAGAGCAATGGTTGCCCATGTTAGTAATAACCAGGTTAAGGATGTTGCTTCCTCTAGTGGGGTTAAGAATTAGCTGGTCCAAGGCATTGTAATTGATGAATTCCAGGAAGCATTGGGCCAGTGTATTGTGCATGAGTAGTTTCCCCAGTTGATGGAGGGATGTTTGAAGTTGCCTAGTATGAGTGCTGCGTTGGACCCTAATAGTTTCCATTGTGCTTAGGAATGTGGAGTGAGAGTCTTGAGACATGGTTGTGGACCTATAGCAGGCTATGATCTGAATCGCCTTCTGACCCATATCAAAGAGATGCTAGTTGCAATCCAGGCCTATGCCATATAATCGAACATTCAACTCCGTGAACTTCCATTAATCAAGCTGAAAGCAGCAAACGTGCACCTCAGCTAATATGAACTTCAGAAAATTTTTAAAACAAGGAATGGCATTAGTTGGCTGACATCAGGAAATTTTGCACCATTCTCCACTGTAGTGCCAGAATTCAGAATTAGAATTGGTATATAATTGTTAGGGGGGTTGTGGGGGGGCACAGCCCCCCACCTGGGTGGGTTTGACATACTACAGTTTGTCTGATGGTCACAGTGTTGACCAACTTATGGCATTCCATGTTTAAGAACTTCACTGAAGTGAACATTCTCTGTTTTTGGCTGGATGAATGGAGGTTCGCGGACTTGAATGTTCGATTGTATGACATATACCCCTTTGATCCAAGCTATAGAATCTCTTGACCATCTGTGGTCCCTAGGATGTTTGCAGATGTATAAGACAACACTGCAATGATGTACCACATAAACAGGTCTTACCCTCTCTGCAGTCTGGCTGTGACAGCTTGGGAGGGAGCTCTGAAGCATTGTTTAATCCTCCAAGCTTCCCACATTCTTACAGAGAAAAATGTAGTGGGAGACAAGCTAAGCAAGAGCAGGACAGACCCTCATGAATGGAAATTGAATTTGGGGGTCTTCCAGGAATTTATGCAGTTGTGGGGAACACCTCAAATAGATCTTTTCAAATTCTTTCAAAACAGATAACTAAAATTCTGCACCACAATTCTTTGCAGGCGGGCCTGAAAAACAGACGCTTTTTAATTCACATGGTCAGGAATGTTTCTTTATGCATTTTTACCCTTTCCAGGGTAATTCTGAGGATTTAGAAGGACTCCCCAGAATAATTTTGGTGACTTCCTTCTGGCCCAGACACCATTGGTTCTCCCTTCTTATTGAATTGGCCAAGGAAAATTACCACAAGCATCCTAACAGATTGGATCTATTCACATGGACAGGTGAAGTTTGATACACCACAATCTCAAACAAGTTCAACAGATTGGATGATTCAATTTTGATACCATTTAGACACCTCGTTTTAAGGATATGCAGCAAATACTAAAGGAGACAAAAAACCTGCTAGTAGGAAATATCATGTTAGTAAGTGGAAGAGATTTTCTGGTTGGTTCTCAATCAGGGATTATCTACCACTGGTTCTTTGATATTTGTGTGTTACTATCTTCTGCATACCTCTCAACTGTCCAGATTTTCACAGAATGTCCAAAAGTTTGTCTCATACTTTTGGTGGGCTCCTCAGAAAATATGTTATTTTCTGCCAAGTCACACTGAGTATTGACATGCATTTAAGCTTCAGACTTCATATCCTCAAAATGCATGCTAACACAAATCCTGTTACTCTAGCAACTTTCGAAGTTTATAAAAGTGATATTTAAAATCTGTCCCTGTTTTTGGGCCTTTCTCACCCCTTTATTTTAGGGTTTGTTCAGATTGATCTTGTGGTCTGTCTTACTTCTTTAGCAAGGGGAATTTGTCAGCCATTTCAGCATGTCTGCCCAGACGTAGCTCAAACTGTTCTGCAAAGAGGTTTTTCACCTGTAAGACCACCTAATAAATAGGTAGTACTTTGTTGGGATCTTTACTTTGTGCTGGAAAAGTGAATTCTATTTACCATTGAACCGGTTCTTTTGGCTGTTTTTGGTCATTATTTGGTAGATTATTTTACTTTTTGATCTGACATCTGAAAAGAGCATCTAAGTTGGAAGCTCTCATGGTGGGTAAACTATAATGTTCCATAGTTATAGGGTTACTTTTAGAACAAAGCTCCCATTCATGTCATTAGTAGTTTCAGAGTTTGCTTTGAATCTAGCCTTCTATCTCCATGTATACTTTCCTGAAATTTATAACCAGGGATAAAGTATTCTATGCACTCTGGACATGCCTTTGCAACTTGGTTATCATCTTGTCAGAACTAAGTCATTTAGCAAAGATGTATGAACTTCCCATAATGGGAAAAATAAAGAACAACCCATATTAAGTTAAGACAATCACCAGATGGTTGTTCCTTGATATTTTTACTATGGTAAAACAATTCCATACAAGACCAAGACACATTCTACTAGAACCTTGTTTTCTTTGATGACATCCTGGAAAGGGGTGGACTCTAAAAGGATTCTAGAGGCAACTACTTGGTCTTCTGTACATACTTTTACAAAGCATTACATAATGGATTCCTTTTCCAAGTCTTGGACAAGCTTTACTAGGACCATACCTCCAAGGCCTCCTGCATCCTGATCTTTCCTCCTCCTGGGCTGGATAAATTATGGTAATCTACCCAAATAGCTATAGGCTACTGCACCAGTGAGAATGATGAACATAGCACAGTTGTATATGTTTTACCATAACAGGTAGATCTTCAAATTCCTTACTGCTGCACAAACCACAACTTCCCTCCATCCCTCTTTTCTGTAAGTAGTTACATTTTTTAGATAAAAGGTATGTGCTACTATCTTTTTTTGGGTTTCAGGATGAGTAGGCTCTCTCCTTTTTGGGGTGCAAGAAAGTCCTGAAAGCGGTGTTCAGGCTGCTGGTTTCTCCCTGTGGATCTCAAGACACAGCATCTAAGGCATATGTGTGGAGGGAAGCTAGAAACTTTTGAAGAATGTCTGGCCAGTATATCCTCGACAGGATATAACCCCAGATAGCTATAGGCTACTTCAGCAGTAAGGAATATGAACACTTACTTTATGGTAAGTGCAGCTTATAGAACTGTACTATCTTTCTTATGATCTTTTACTGAGGTGTTGTGTAGTCTGTATGTAGAAGACTGGAAAATGGAAGAACTGATTACATCTCTTGCAGACAGGGTCCGTCTCCAAAAGAAGTTGGCTAAATGTAACATTTGGTTACAGAAAAATAATATAATGACAACTGCATCAAAAGTAAACAGATGAGAACTGGGAGACATGGACTGAAGAGAGAATATTTGATGTGATGAAATGAAAGGTGAATACTTAATGCAGTGTACAGTCATTGAAACTGCAGATTCATCTAAAGAGTTGGGTATATGGGTAGATCCAGCTTTGAGTTTTTCTAATCATATCAACCAATTGGTAAATTATAGTTATAAATCTATAGGCTGCATAAAAATGTTTATAAAGTCTAGGAAATCAGAAATTAGGAAATCATTGTCACTATGTAACTTTAGACAAAAACTAGAATATGAATTAACAATATAAAACACTTATAAGAGAATTAGCATGAATAAATTGGAAAGAGTAGAGTACAGTAGAACTATAACAAATGCATCCATGGAAGTGAAAGTTTACATTATTATGGATGATTAAAGTATCTAAACTTGTATCTCATATATTTAAGAGGAAGCCCTATTCAGGTATGTAGGGCCACCAGTTGATGAAAGTATTATTATATTTTAAATTAGGTGGCATGATTGACATTGTATATATTTTTGCAAAAAAAGTCAAATAATTTGAATGATGTGTTTATTTTCTATGTACAAATCAGTATTTATCATGATATTTTGAGGATGGGAATATAAGCAGTGGAAGTATTTAATGACATCCAATGAAATAAGACTATTAATTTCACATGTTTCTGATAATGTGAAGTAGGTAACAATCTTTTTAAATGCTTTTTACCCCACTCTTAACAAATTCATGTGTAAGACTAGTTGGCAATGGAATTATCTCTGGTACAATAAACATGCAGATACAGTCATTATTTACACAGTAATATTGCTGATTTAAGATCTTCATAATTTTTAACAAAAATAAATGTCTGGTAGCTAATGCCACAATACCTTTATGACCAAAAAAGGGCCTGAAACTCTAAAACTGTCCTAAATGAAGCATCAGCCAGTAGAAGAAGTGTTTCCATGACAAAATCTTTAAACAACTCAAACAGCTATGAAGAAATAGAGGCTTCATGAATTTCTTCAGAGCCAGAATTAGATTCATATGAAACTTAAGATGACCCAAACCATTCAAGAACATCTGCAATACATGCAGGAAAACTAAATTAGGATCCCAAGGAATACAGGCTGTGGACTTGGTCTTAAAAATAGAAAAGTGGCAAGCTTTTACGTAATAAATAAGGACAGTTGTCCAGGACTTTGGGAAGATGAAACCAAGTTCAGACTAATTCATTTTCATGAGCACAATAAGAAAACCTTTTGCAATATAGACAACTAAAGCTTTCTAGTATTAGATAATCACATTTCTTTTAAATAGCTTCCTATTGAAATGTCAACACTCAAAATGCTGAGTGCCAACAAACTGAAAAAAAAAATCCACAAGCCCTCCTGCATGCCCCCATTGTGGAAAAGTCCCCATACTGCCCATATATATATATATATATATATATATATATATATATATATATATATATATATATATATATATATCAACTTTGAGATCACCATACCTTGGAGTAGAAGGAATATTCTTTAGAAATGGCCATATTGGAGTTATTTTTTCAACCATTCAGTCTCTGTATTTCAGGATTCACTGTAGCAGGTCCCAACATTTCAAATAGTTACCCTTTAGAATCTGATTTAACTTAAGAAGGAATACCTTAACTATCATGCATCAAAACAGTATTCCCTGTGAGAAGAAAAGCAGTGATTGCTGAACATTAGACCTATGTATGTGGGTATAAAATAAGGGTGCCTTCATTTCTTACATTTTAATGAGTGCCTCAGCCCTACAACCTTCTTAGGTTACATCCTTGTAAGATAAGGAGGTCACATGTCTTTAAGGCAAGAGGATGAGAGACAGCTTTATGACAAGATAGAATATGGTTGCCTTAGCCAGAAGTAATTTACATGGGACATCTAGGCATGCATTTGTAGAAAAGTCCTTGTCCTTGTTTTACCACAGCATTGTGTTGCACCTACTCTGGAAACAGGGAATTTTTCCATTTGCCTTTGATCTGAAAAGATCTTAATTTAGGGGTTTCTTACTAAATTGCTCTCTTTCTAGACTGTTACCTTATATTTGTAAATGGCCTATATGGGTCTATATTATGTTAGCGAAATGGCATTATAGCAAATTCCATTTCGCTGACACATATAGAAAGAAATCTTAAAAGACTGAAACCCCAGTTCACCGATTTTTTTCCCATGGAAAAAATCAGTGAACCAACAAAACACAACATACCACTTAAAACATTACAAAGTGGGGGGGCTTCGCCCGGGCTGTGCCCTCCACACCCCCCCTAACTAAATATACCAACTCCGAGATTGCACTACAGTGGGATAAAGGGCAACATCATGGCTCAGGCCAAGTGATTTATTTCCCTGGGAAATAAATCTCTGACCTGAGCCTTCACTCTTTTCCGATTTCGGTTTATATGTGTTGGCAAAATGGCATTCACTGTAATGCCATTTGCTGATATAATATAGACACGCCTATATTACTTAGGGTACCCAAGTTGGGAAAATCATGGCAGACAGATCAAAGTAAATGCAGTTGACGGGAGAAGGCAGTGGCAATATTTTTACCAAGAAAATCTTACTGATAAAACCAACCAAGTACGAATGCCCTTGAGGTTATGAAAAGTCAGTCTAAACTAAGCTTATCAGCTGCTGAAACAACTTTGGACTGAATTGCCATTCGTGTCCCATATTTAGTGCTTAGGATAAGCTGTCCACCAAACATATTGGTATAGACTGGAGATTTAAATGTGACTAGATGTCAAAGCTGTATGCACATTCTGCAGAGATTGTATGATTCTGTGCCTTTTTTACATCACTTGACTGTGATGTTTTCAGTCATTATAAGACTGATGGATACAAACTGGATTTTAATCCTTTGAAGGCTACAAGGGCCAGTAACATCTCTTTCAGATTCATGTAGAGCTTTTTCTGTATAAGCGTCTACATTTTCCTGAAGCTTTCAGGTCTCCAGATACATTCCCAAATCTGAGTAAGAAACAATGGTCATTAAAGTTTGCATCAGGGAAGGGTTCAGAAATTGCTTAAATTTTCAATGGATGCAGGTAAGATATTCACTGCTGACATTGTTTTACTAAAGATGGAGTCATTGACAGTTCTACATTTAGGGACTGTAAATTTCTGAAACAGTGCTAAAATGTCCTTATATGAAGTGTTATGTTGTGGAGTAGTAAAGTACTGGCCAATATGTAGGCCACGAATACTAGAAACTGCCTGATCAACGCTCAGTAGAATGGCCACATGTAATGAAAGACAAATTATCAGTAGTCTTTCCTATATCAAGAATTATGTATACTGAACCATGCCCAACACTGCCCTAGAAACATGTTCTTCTGTGTAGGAATCACTTCTGATGCGTTTACATTGGTTGCCAAGTAAAGAAAATGAGAAAAATAATTATTATTTTCAGACTGACAATGAAATGGTGAATGGAATAAACTTTTGAAGATGTGGGTGTACATGAATCCATTTCAACGTGAATGCTGCTACAGCTATGGTAGGCACCATTCCAGAAACAGGGTGGGAGGTTGGCATAATGGTTAACATGTTTATCTTACAGATACAAGGTGCAGGGTTTGATTCTTGCATGAGGCAATTGACTAGGCTTAAAATGGTTCACAACAGCTGTTAGCCTAGTACTAACCTATGCACAAATATTAGAGTGAGCAATGTAAATTGAGTATAAACAAAGATTTCTAGATGAATTTTATGAACTGTTTTGCAGTGGCAATACAAGTAGGCATTTAAGTCTGCTGTAAACATACATGACCCTTGAAGCAACAGAGGCAAGATGCTTTAAAGCATTAACATTTTTTTTATTTCCTGACCTTTAAGTTCTTGCATAAGTCAGACAAATCCAGAATAGACAACTAGAGATCTTCATTTTTGGGAAACAGTAAGTACCTGGAGTCATAATTCATCACTTTGTAAGGAGAGAGACCATGCTGCATAATCCTCTTACTTTTACACTGAACAGGATTTGTCCTGCTCGCAAGGGATTTTGACAGCTATGAAACTGATTATATAGGTTCTACACTGTAAACCAACTCCAGAAACCCATATACCCCATAAATAAGTCAAAATACCTTTCCATTTTTTCAAGAAAATTATTCCTTTGCCCTATACTGAGAGTAGATTTTGAATGGGATTCAGACATTAGAGGGAGAAAGCATGCTTCCCTTTTACAGCTATCCATGTAGGGTATACATATATATATATATATATATATATATATATATATATATATATATATATATATGGGTCTACTTCAGTTGATCAAAAGACCATTTGACCTAAACCCATTTGATCGAAATTTCATTTGATCGAAAACCAGTATTCAAGGCAAATAACAGGGATTTGTCCCCCTCCTCAATGTCGTGCAACCCTGGAGTTGGTATATATAGTTAGGGGGGTGGGGGGGAAGCCCCCATCCACCTATTTTCATTTAAAATCTGTAATTTTTGTGTTATTTTCTTCTTTGAAAGGAAACTAGGTGGGGGGCTTCACCCCCCCCATGTGGGGGGCTGTGCCCCCCACCCCCCCAACTATATATACCAACTCCAGGGTAGCACAACATTGGGGAGTGGGACAAATCCCAGTTTTTTTGCCTTGAATACTGGTTTTCGATCAAATAAAATTTAGATCAAATGGGCTTAGGTCAAATGGCCTTTCGATCAAATGAAGTAGACTCATATATATATATATATATATATATATATATATATATATATATATATATATAAAATGAATAGCACTGGAGTAATGGCTGGTCCTACCTGGATAACCTACTGGAAGTCAACTAGGTACTACCAGTGGTGCTACTCTGGCAGCACGCTGATCCCTCTACCTGGTACTGTGATGCTCAGCAAATATAGCTCAATAACATAGTAGCACAGTAGGAAAAATAGAAGTCCATTGCATAGTAGGGAAAATGCTACTTCTAACAAACTCCCATGGAGCAGGCAAATTTACTGAACTTGTCCCACCACGTCTTAGTGATGCTGTTAAGCTACTGTTGATGGATGGACACAGCACTAGATGCCCCTCATTAGGACAATATGGTAACAAACTCTTGCATGTCATTATGACAGCTGACTGTGAATTCTTTATGAATCACAGGCAGTGGCAGAACACAGCTTACTGTAGCAAGGTAGAATAGGATTTTACAGTATAACTTCCCATGTTGCTGCAAATAGCTATGTAGTAAGGCATACTGTAAAACTTAAGCTGCATCACTACAATGTTATTTGTAGTGCTGTCAGGCTACAAAGCACTGTTGACATTCGAAGCACAGGAGTGTCTGGTACACTTAGGATGTCTTTGATGCACTGCCTCAGATTACAGCAATCTATAGTCATGCAAAAGGGTAGTGTACAGCAGCATACATAACATGCTATGCAAGATGCTTTGTACCCATTATTTGAGTTTGTTTATGAATACCAAGGCCAAAACATTCCATTTTGGATTGAAAAGCTACAAATGGTAAGGAACAGTATGCGTTTAGCTAGCAGCAGACATATTTTGGTTGAAATGTTAGATATATTCGTCTGTCCATCATGTATTGTTTTGGAATATTATTTTCCATTTCTTGTGCAGACATTTACTGTTTTTATACTTACTTGGAAATACATGTTTTATCTTACTTATTTTGAGTAAAGAACTTAATATTTCCATGGTAAATGCTTGTGACTGATTATTTATTTAATGATAAGTAATTATGCAGTTACATGTGTAGCAAACTGGTTTGTATCTTTCCTTAGAATGATGACTGCTTAGAACTTTTTGTAATCATTTAAATATTGAATGGCTTGCTTATTTTAAGGGTAAACCATAAGGTACATTTTTAACTGGTGACAGTGTACATTAAGGTTTGAGAATGGAAAAGCTGGTGCAGGAGAGTCACCATTTTTCTCCCAGTCTGAAAATAGTGTGTGTGCATGTGTAAGCTTGTGTGTGTGTGTGTGTGTGTGTGTGTGTGTGTGTGTGTGTGTGTACATATCTGTATATACTGTGGGAAGAAATAGCCAGGGAATTGTTATGGCTAGGCTTGTATAAGCCCTAGGGCTGATAGCCTCGTACCAACCTATGAACCTATGAACCTGTGTGTCTGTGTGCATACATACATATGAAAAACAGTTCTGGTTAAGCTTCAGTTACTGTTGGTAAGGTTGTACTAAAAGGCAATGGGCTCGATATCAAATGTCTGAAATCATGAGAAACCAATGATTATAATTCTGATCACTGGCTGGACAGTGTGGAGCTTATTTTGGTTGGCATATCCTTTCTATTACCCGAAGGTAGCAGTGCATAGACAACTTGGACTACAAACTGTCTTATTTAGTGGTTCATTAATGCTTTATCTATAACAAAGTAAATTCAGTCTGCAAATGCGCATGACCGGTAGTCACCAAGTGCATCTTACTATGCCTGATAATGCTGGGGGCTACCCCCAAAGATCATACATCAGGAAGGATTCCAGCTGTCAGTGTTTAATGCTGAATAAGCAGTCAGAACACAAAAATGAACCTACCTCTACCTATTGGTCTGAAAAATAAAAGTCTGTATTCAATTGTTGCTTAACACCTTATGTGCTCCTTTTACCTTTACTTTTTCTGATAGATGAACGCTATGCTGACTGCCACCAGGATGACATCAGCAAAAAAAGGACAGCAAAGTAGCTTCAGCCATCTCTATGGCTGACACAATACTTACTATGTCTGTGATTGATACAGCTTTCCTAACCTAATCTTCAGCAGGGTTTGAAAATATTCACTGATTGTACACCTTAGGTGGGTGACTTGCATACGTATGGAATGAGTTGTAACTTCTTGCACACAGTTAAGAGGGCACTTGTGTTTAGATAGTGTTCTCAGCAGTCTAAGGCATTACTGCTAACTTGTACATACATGAAGTTGAATCAGACTGCTGAGCTAAACTATGGGGGTGGGGGATCCTGGATTGTCTGGTGTTACCGGCATAGCTCACTGTGTTATTTATGGTGTTGTGTGTGTGTGTTTGTGTCTGTGCGTGTGTGTGTGTGTGTGTGTGTGTGTGTGTGTGTGTGTGTGTGTGTGTGTGTGTGTGTGTGTGTGTGTGTGTGCTTGTGTATGACAGAGACAGCCAAAAAATCTTTGTATTTTTGCCAGGCAGTCACTAGGAAACCATAGTTTACAGTCTTGGCATGTGCCCCATTGTATCCCAGTGTGATGCTACCTATGCCATTAAGACCAGCTGACCTCTGTGTTTTAATGGGTACCAGTGGTGGGACTTAAAACCCATACAGCTGGTTCATGTGCACATTCTAGTATTGATGGCAGTGGTATGAGAGTTAAAATCCAAAGACCCTGTCCGTCGCAGTGGGGAAACAGAAAAATACAGTGTCACTGTGCGTGTAGAATGCATAATATTAGAGAGGTTGTAAATAATTTTTTTAGTCATTGCAGAGGTGCACAGTATTTCTATATTTGTATGTATGTAGCCATAACATTATGGTTTACAGACATTCAATGATATCAACTAAACATCAGCAAATGAAGGAGCTGTCACCAATTTTAATGCATTTGTAATATTTGAATGCTACACTGTACAACTTGAGAAATAGTCACTATTTATATTGTTAATTATGCAAACAGGCATACTTTTCATAATTTCCATAAAACTCTCAAAAAAGGAACAGCTTGTAGTCACATGAAAGTCCAAATCTGGCTGCACAAAACCACTACTAATAAAAAACACAACTGTTTATGGGTTAAGCCCATTAGATGTAGACCCATTTTACAGACAAACTGATTACAGTACCTGGTTAAATAAGTTGTTCAGTGTTCCCACGTACACAGATCGCGTTACTCTACTGGTGTATACACAAGCTTCAATTGCCCAAGTTTCAACCAAGCTACAACGGTACTTCATCCACTGAAAATCACTGTCAAGTTGTGCTGTCAGTGATGCCCTTTTGGGGGGAATTTCCCCCTTCTCCAAGTTGGTGTTATTGTGAATTTTGTATATATAAGTTGGGGGAATGGAGTCATGTACCCCATGTTGGAACACTTAAAAGTGTTTTTCTGCAGGGTTTTTTCAGTGACTGCAGAGTGTGTATTCTGATCCACTATGTACTCACTTTCATCCACTGATAGTGGAATTCACAAATTAAGACTGTGAGAATGAAACCAAGGATGGAAGCCTAGTAGTAGACCATCTTAAACTTGTGCTCAAAGATGTCACAACAATCCATATTTTATTGTTTTCAAGCTATTGAAATCTGTTTAGAAAACTTTACAGGAAAATATGCTTAGATTTTTTTTCATTTTAAAGTATTATAATGCTGATGTAAAACATATGAATGCACTGGACATTACCTATGTATACAAGAGTTTTTGCTGAACATTAACTTTTGCTTTTTGTAAATAACACTATTATCAAAATATTTATATCTGTTTTATCTGCATTTTAACCTGTTCTTTTCAGAAAAGACATAAGATTCTAAATATGTCCTAAGTTTACGAGGCCATAACTTTCTACAGCTAATTACATCCAGCCACTGAAATAAATTTGGTTAAACAATGTCAGAAACACACTTTAACAGCAAAGGTACACAATTTGTGGAATTTTTTTTTTAGAATTTCCTTATCTGACATGAGCTGAAACAGTAGAATAATTTCATTCTGATACATAGCCATCTAAAAGAAAAAGTTCAGGTACTATAATAACAGTGGAATTTGAAGCCTAAATTATTTGCCCAAAGTTGTCATAAAGATTTCTGGATTTAATTTGGCATATACAACTATAATAAAACATTTTTACCCAGTCTACACTGCTAATATATCAGCCTGTTCAACATCAACATAGTCTATATGAGCTCTATAAATCCTATCCACATTCTTAAAATCTAGAGAGTACACATCTGGAAATAAAAAAATATATATATTTTAATGGTTCTGGAGTCAGGAGCAAGAAGCTATTCGTAAGATGAGGAAGATAAGTAGAATGTTTGTGATGCACCGATTCTCTTCAGAAATGCCATAATAAGCCCTCTGAAAGAGTTATACTATTAAGTGTAAGGCAACAACAAAAGAAACATCCACAGGGAGGGAAATTCTTCAGATATTTGTCACTCTCAGCCTTCATTTTCCTTTACATCATCATTAAATTCAAGCAGAAAAGTCCCATGGTGACTCAAGAAGGAATAATTTATTTTAGAGATAAACTGGGAATATGAGCAAATAAAACATTCTTCTGCAAGAATTGCCAGATTATTTTTTAATAATCAACTTCAGATGTGAGACCTGAGTCGTATGTATTTTAAATAAGCCTCTTCTCAGAAAATCAACTTGAGAGGCATATGGAATGTTTTGAAGATGGCTAGAATGTAAACCACTCCTGACTTTGAAATGTTTCCTGTCAGATGTGAAGTACATATCTGAGTTTTCATCTGAGTGTTCTTTCACAGAAGCAAAAAGTTAATCTTCTTTCGCTTCTTCTTTTCTTTCTTATGAATATTAACTTCCAATATCTTAAAAGAACAAAATAAATACTTAAACACATTCTCTGCATCATAGTAAATGCATAATGAAGTTTGAAATCTGTTTCAGGTAAGTAAAACTACAAAAACAAATACTGCTGTTTAGCTAGGGAACTTGCCCACAACCTAAATCCATAACAAAAAATTAAAAAGCAGAAAACAATAAAGACTTAAACAACACCAGGCATTTTGAGGTAAGCATTTTCTTTAGAGAATTTTACATGGAAGGTTGATTTTTGAGACAAAGATTTCAACGAAAGGAAGGAGGCTTAATGGGAAGCACAGCTGTAAGCAGATGGACCTCTTTCAGCCATTTACCACCCAGCATTTAAAATTACTAATCAATGTTTTCCCTGCATCATTTTGGTTAAACATCAGTCTTTCTATTGTTAAAATGTCTGTATAGTGAAGCAAATTTAAACCTACCCCTCCAAACCTCATAGAAAGCTGGACAGTCTTTTATGCAAATAATTTTACTGAATGGAAGCTCTTGGCAGATGTAGTATCCATTCCAAGAAGCTTAGTATATCAGGATAGGGTTTTCAGGGTTGGCAAACTGTCTGCTGTACATACTATAAACATATAATTGTTAACGCTGACACTGCAGGACCTGAAGCACTTAATAACATGGAAGATGTCATGAATGTGGCCAGTACGGAGGCTGCAATGATGGATATGGCTAGGGGGCATGAAGAAGCTGAATCCCCAGCCTTGTTTTTACTTAACATACTACGAAATTTGTGGAGGAGCTAGAAGACAATCTAACTGCTTACATAGAAAAAAACTGAAAAAAATGCATGTGCCTAGTTTACTGAGGAATGCCACCTTGATGTAGCCAGGCTTGATATGTATATCTGGGTTTAGTAACAGTGTTCTCAGATTTTTCTAATATGTCTTAGAAGGGGACTCATCATTCCATGTACCCTGAAACAAAAGTCTATATGCTCATCTTCAGTGACCAATTTTGAGATTTCTGCATTACAAGGACAGCATGAGCAGTTGTCAAACTAAAATATGGATCATGTCCTGTTAATAAAGACAATCAGCTTCTTGCAAAACAAAGAAAATTGCTGTTAGTGGGAGCTGAAAGATGGGCGTGGCTCATTTGGTTTTGGGTTACATGATTCCGTAGCTGCACTGTCTGAGAAGATAACAGTTTTCCATACTTCTCATGCTAGATGAAACAGTGGAAACAGGACCACCACAAAACAGTGCGTATGTCAAAAAAGTAAAACTTTTAATAAAACGAGCGCTTTCACGTGTTCAAATACACGCTTCTTTAGGTTTGACTAAAGACATTTCACAAAAGCTTATATATACACAAGCCTCCAGGCACAGAATAGTACAATTAACATGTTAATCACAATCAATTAAACAATTAATTAATCAAGGCAAAATGTAAAAACTGCATATTTAACAAAGCTCTAACATCCTAAAGACACCAAAAAACCTTTGTGAGCTGCATCAAAACATAATAAAATATATATCTTAACAAATATATATATATATGAATTTCACTATATATAAAATTATGTGAAAAGAACATATACATTCATAAAAATAAAATAAAATAAGAACATCCATCTACCTACGAGCTGCTAGGGCTGCTCTGATACTAACATACTGATTTATGTCAGGCTCAATATGGGCTCTTAGTTTAAAAATCCAGCCTAATTCAACTGAACTGAGAACCAACCAAGATGTGACATAATTCATGCAGCTATTAGGAGTTGTTCAGTTTTTCCTTTTGGCCATAACTCAGCTATGCTTGCTCAGTAATATGCCCATGGTTCAGCATGCAGTGGGCAAATGTGAGGGCTGCTACTCACTTTTATAAGTGACATATCCTTCAAGATTGCCCTGCATCCCTAGCAGGCAAATCTCCCATGTACAGGACCTTGCAACATCAGCATGGACCCTTATGCCCTCTCTCTGAATAGAGGAATGCTAACAATGTTGCATCACTCCCCACTCTAGTTATCTCCAACAGGTATCTGAACTACTACTCAGGCTCAGGTCACCTGGGCCATACACAGGGCATTATCTCTCCATGCCAATGACACTATAATTGTTGCATATATTGCCTCACAGATGGTGGGAAGTATGCTGCTGTACTATTGGGGCATGATCTTTTTCTACAGTGTTCCACTTTGGCTAATGTTGGGTGAATGTGACCATCTCCAACAGAAGATGCATATCTCATTTCTGGTATGGAATATTAATGTGATATAACTGTAATTATAATTCTTCTTGACAGTTGGATATTATTTGACATGCAGGCTGTTGCAGGAGTATTCTTATCCTTTGATATTTGAAGTACTGAGGCAATATGCAGTCATGTCATCTCTGCATATGGGCTGGAGGTAATGCACATCCACATTTTCTTGCAGGCACTGGTGTGAGGTAATACTGTGCACACTAACCAATTTTTCTGATGGTGTATTTATTTATTTATTTATTTACATTTGTTTACTGTGATAGTCCAACTGGGTCAGCAAAAGCCAACCCCTTTTCAGCTGAAGCCCGAGGAAAAAAGCCTCGATATATTAATATGAAAAAGACAAAGTACACAAAAGAGAAAAATGTTGCAATAATTTTAGTAGGATGAGATAATACAGAGTAAGCTTGTTAAAGCAAAAGCAGGAGGTATTCCTACAGATTTACAACTGCAATGATAATTTTCACAAGTACATTTAGAAAGCAGATTCATTGTAGATCGATTTCAAAAATCAGTCACATTTATATACAGTTGCATTGCAGTATTATAGCACAACAGGGTCAGAAGTACAAACCTAGCAAATCTGCTGAGCATTTTTTGTACTTGTACAAGGTTACTAAATCCTGGAACTCCTTACCTAGATCCATCAGGTCTATATCCTCCCACTCATCTTTTAAAACCACTCTGAAAAACTTCCAAGCTAAAATCTGGCTCTGTTCTTACTCAAAACCAGGATAAACTATATCCTTAAATGTGAACAAGTACATTTCATTCCTTATACCTCCTTACTCTCCCTTCTTCACTTACTTCCTTACTGCTACCCAATTCTCTTACCTGACTTTCTCTCTAAATATACCATAAGCCTATTTTCCTCACTTCATATCATAGCTCTCAACCTTCCATGTTCAAAATGAGGAACACTAGACCTCATAATGTGGAACAAATAGGCAAAATGTGGAACACTTACTAATGGCTTACTAACATCTTCAACTAGAAAGGTCATAGGATGGTTAAATATGCTGGTTTTACTTATAAAGAAGATCTTTTAATTCATTGATATGATTCATTTCTATTTACAATGGATTTCATTTAAAAAAGTTTCTAACACTGAATGTGTGATAGAGTTTTTCAATGTGGAACTTTGAGGAACTTCGAGGAACATGAACTTTTTAAGACCCAAAATGAGGTATGTTCCTCATAATGAGGTACACTTGAGAGTTATGCTTCATATTATAGTTCCTGTTTGTATTAGGCTAACTTATCTTTAATTTCTCTACAAATTGTCTAAAACTTCTCTAAATATTTAATGAGTGTCATATACCTTGTATTGATCCTTAAGCAATGTTTTTTATATTATGTCTAATCTGTTATAATGATTTAAACTGTAGATGTTTTTATTTTTGAAGATCGCAAAATTATTGTTCTTAAAATGTTTTATAATAATTTGGAGCTTTTCTCTCCGGGAAACTGCTGAAAATCGACTTCTACCCAGTTGGAGCTGTAATGTAATGTGCAGATAGATTGTGTAAATAGTAGGTAAAGAGAGAAGAGGCTATGTCTAGATGAGTTATAATAAGTCAATTTGGGAAAGAGAATGTAGGGAAAGCATGGTGTGAAAGATTAAGGAAAGAAAATGCAATGAGACAGAGCTGCAGAGGAGGAAAGGGGAGAACAAGAAAAAGGCATGAAGCATGTTGAATGTGGGTATAAATAAGCAATGCAAGGGGATGGAGAAATAGCATGCAGGAAAGCCTGCATTCAGTCAAATGTAATAGATTTATAAAATATCATGCACTCATTGCTCAAATGCCTACATTTTCTCCTTGCTTCTTTCTTTCATTTTTTGTGTGTTTGTTGGTGGGTGGTGGACTTGTTCTTGACTTTTGCAGATTCATTTGGCTGATTCTAACAATATGGAGGATATCAATTAGATTTGTTTTATTTGCAGTTAAGCATAAGCAGTGAGTAACTTAACAGAATGCTGTTGAATCAGTCATCTGATCTGCTAGTATTTGGGTCTTGATGGATAACTAGGGTGTTTGCTTGCATGATGTTTTCCCACTTCCCTCATTCTTTCTTCCCTGGTGTCAAGTTCTTAACTTTGAGACACGCCTTCTATACTGTTTTACTCTATGTTATTATACTATTAGATATTTGAATGTCTTATGCTGGTCGTTCAGATGTTATCTCTTGCACATGTTTTCTGACTTATGCTTTCTTTTTCTTCCTCGTGGCTGTTAGTGAAAGGAAGTGGAGGGCATGTGTCAGTTGTTTCTGGCTTGCATGGCTCTAGGCTGCTGAGAGCTTACTGGGGATATGAGATAAAAAGATTATGTCTTCGAATACTAACGAGTTTAAATGAAGGAGGTGTTTTTAGCATTTTAAGCAATTTTACTAGATAAAATTTTCCTACAGAAGATTCATTTTCATTCTGGGAAGTGTGGGAAGCTTAGCTGTATTGCCTGTGAAGTAGCTGGTGTGGACTGGATCACTGGATCCCTTGTCAGTCACGGCTTAGTTAAAATAACCAAAACATTTTTAAAAATGTAACATCAAATCATGAATAGGCAATAAGAAATAAGAAACTGAGAAACAAGAAATAAATGCAGTCTAAACTATGCAGTGATAGTAAGTTGGTACAATATGATACTCAAGTTTAGTAGACTAAACAGATATAAACTAATATATGCATTTCCCTAGGACAAGGCTGGCTTCTTTGGTGACAAATTTTGTAACAGGATACCAGTATTTAAGCATAGCTAAGATTTTGATTTGTGTCTTATTGATATGGTCTCTAAATGTTAGGTAGGTGTCCAGTGTTATGCCAAAATACTTGGAAACCTGCACAATTTCTAAAGTGGTACCTGGATACTATCTTTCAGCATAAACAGCACAACTCAATCATAAATGTTCTGGCCTGGATTCTGAATAACATGACCTTCATTTTCTCTGTATTCATCTGTAAGTGTATAACTATTAGCTAAGAAGAGAAGGCAACAGACTTGTTCTGATGTTTGCCATTTATAACTTCCGGGGAAGAATCTAACTTATTGAAGACCAAATCAGCAGAGAAACATGATATCTCTCTCAGTCAGTGTTAGTGAAGCCCATATTCATAAGCAGACTGCACAGCAGGGAACCAACTATAGATCTATGGGGAACGGTTCAATAGAGTTTGAAAGGCGTAGTCAGAAGGCCATTTGTGCCAACCCTAGCAACTCAATGTTCCATATTACTATGAGTCAGTTTAAACTGACGCACTCTATATCCTGAGCTTTAGCTTTATTTATTTATTTATTTATTATTTATTTATTTATTTATTTAGCTTTATTTAAAAGGGGAGGGGAGGGATGGAATCAAAAGCTGTTTTGGGCTGACATACATAACCCTGATGAGATCACCTTTCTCTAAATTGGTATACATTTTACCTGTCAAGGATAAGATCACTGTTAAGGTATTGTGGATATGTCCAAGCCATGTCTAAGCCAATGCTGATTTGAAATGCTTAAATGCATTGAGGTGAGCAGGGAGTTGAGTGGCAGTAATATTTATCTAAAAGATCTGCTCAGGTTTCCCTATGTCCAGCTGAGACACAAAAAATCGAGTTTCACTTTTCTAAATATTCATATCTGAAGAGCACAACTAGAAAAGCATAAAAAAATGCAAGGGGACATGCCCCTCTGCTAACCCTCCCTATTCTTCCCTGCTCTAGATTGAAAAAAAAGTAAAAAATAAATAAACTGCTGGTTCACACAATGCAACACCCAGGAGCATACCATGAGATTCAAAATTCTGTATACAGTCTACAATTTCACAGGCAAAAACAAAGTGTAGAAATGCACTTGCTCCTGGGAGAAAATATGTTAAGAAGGTAAATCTGTTGGCTTCCCCCTCATGTCCTTGATGTGGCATATATTAAAAACCACTTGCTCACTCCTGTAAGAGAAAAAAGTGATTGCTTGAGACTCTGTGCACTGTTTTGGATTGCAGTAGGGCTTGCCATCCCCCTGTAAACAAAGCTGTGCTATTAGGTGTAATGTTATAGACAGCTTTCAAGGTTTGTGAATGAGCTTTTCAGATCCAGGCTTTCATAACGTGACATTTCAGAAAAACATGTAAAATAATAGCACATTTGAGAGGGTACATTCAACTGATGTTTCTGGAATGGTTACAATGACTAAAATTTTCCCAATTTCTGGAAATGCAAAATGCATGACAGATTTATGATGTAGTTTGAGGGGCTAGCAATTAAATTGTCTTTAGGAACATTGGGTAAAGTACATCTAAGCATGGCTGGAAGAGATACATTTTTGTAAGGTAATGACAGTAAAATAAAAATAAGTACACGCAGTTATATAATGGATGGTGGCCCTGCTGGTACAGGGGGTTGCTATTTTTGTACAGTTCAAAGTGCTCTGCTTATGAAACGTTTACTGTATGCATGAGTGGATGAAGATCATTTCGCCACCACTTAGAGTTAGATGTTAGCAGGAGAAAGGGTTTGGCTGTTTCAGAGAGCTGATCCCCCCTCCAGACAATTTTAGGATCCATGAAAGACTAAACTGCTTTGCCTTCAAGAAAATTCTCTTTCCCAAGAAGTAGAGTTTTTCTTTACACTTGTTACAGACTGTAGCAAACATTTTTTTCCAATTGTCCTTATTGCTTGTTGATTTGTAATTAGACCAGGCCTTATCTATTTGTTTGACAACATGGTAAATAGACGATTGTCTGAGATAATTGCATTTGCTTTGGATACAGGCAATGAACATTTTGAGCTTGTTGAGATTTAGAAGAAGCTGTCCATAAGTAATGAAGAATTAAACATTGTTTGTGCTTTGCTAATTAAATGTCAGGACAGCTCAAGTACCTTGCATGCAAGTGATCTTAACTGTCCAGGCATTTCATGGAACACTTTTGGTTCTGATGACTCAAAGGATGATGTCATTCTTGATACTATTAACTCCTTAATTCATTCAGTGGATAGATCAACAATGCATAAAAATATTTTAGATGTTGTTTTATGTATTGAGGAATTCAGGGTTACTGATATTTATGCTTCTGCCCCTCTAGCAAACTTAGCTCACAAATGTATAACCTTCAGGCTGTTGCATCCTTCACCTAGGTCAACTTAGATGTCTAAATCTAGAAGAATGTATTATGCAAAGAAAAGAATTGTCCCAGTGGAACTGGTTTGATGTAACAAAGGCTCTCTGTTGAAATGTCAGGACTTGCAACATCCCTCCTCCAAAAATATCAGAATATCAAACTTCCTGTTTTATTTATTTATTTTTATTTTACATTTGTTTACTGGGAAAGTCCAACTGGGCAAAATGCTCTTTTTCAACAGAGGCCCAGGAAGAAAAGCTCCACATTTATAAAAATACTATGATACATATGCAACATACAGATACAAATGTTGATTCAATCTCAGATACAAGCACACAGAGAAAAATACATGTTATACATTTCACTAATGCAATCATATAGTCAAGGCAGGAATAAAAGAATAGCAGTACTGTGATTAAAGGTTAAAAAACAAGCAAGTTAAGTTTACATATGCTTAGGGTATACTGTTCAAATGCAAAAATAACTGGTTGTGTTCTTTTAGCTGCCTTAAGACATCTAGCCACTACCTACTTCCTATCCTCTCTTTTATATGGAGCCCCAGTTCTCAATAACCTACAAACCTGCCTAAAATCTAAGCTTGAATCTTCTACAACAAAATTGCTAAGTTTGCCATCAATGCAAAATACTCCTCTCATCACTGCATAGCCCTCCACAATCTCAATTGGCTTGAACTTCCACTTCACCTTACCTACATTCACCCAATCACAGCACATGAAATCATTAATACACCCATGGCCTGCCCAGCATTAAATACACCCCCAAATTTACTAAACTTCCATGCAGGACTAATCTAGTCCTGTACGGAAGTGGCAGTTTAAGAGGAGGACGGCAGCGCACCATGCATATTAATGAAGGCGCGCTGCCTGAACTCCTAATGCTACATAGAGCATGGACGAGTGCATGGGGCTTGTCTGAGAGGACAGCTCTCAGAATAAACATGCCCCTGCAAAGTAGAAGAGAAGAATGTGTAAATAAATGAGCGAGACCGCTCAGAAGTGTCCGCATATCCCCAAGAACAGTCCCCATGTGTTCAACAGCAACAGTACATTCAAATAAAATGAAGAATCCCTATTATTTATTTTTTTAAAACCCGAGTACAGATAACCGTAGGTGCACAGGTTTGCCCATTGCCTAGCTATGGTTAAAGCATCTGAAAAGGCTGAAGAGGAAAACAAGGAATATAAAAAAAAAATATATATATATATCCTTGTTTTCCCGCTTTTCTGAACTAGAATAGTCCAGTCTTCAGATTTTGCTGATCTCTGGGCTTTGTCTTAGTTCCTGTGCTATCCATATCCTTACCAGTGGGAGTGGGGAGCACTGAGCAACCTATTTGTCCCTAGAGGAGTGGTTCCAGCCCAGCAACTTGTAGTTTATTGGCCATTTTGGGTCAATTCCTGGCTCTTTTGAACCCCCTGCTATAAAGCCCATTTTTGCACGCTTTTTCACTTGTATATGACTCAGCACAGCTCCTTGTGGTGTCCTGCAGAGTTCTACAAGCAGCAGAGAGTAAAAGAGTGACTTTCTTTGATTTTTAAGTATTTTTTCTGGCTTTCGCTTTAATTACTGCATCTCGACTGCATTTTGCCTAGAAAACAGCTCTGCATATTGTTTTTATTGTACCTGTATAGATTCTAAACTGTTTGCACTTTAAAAAGTTATTTTTGTTTAATTTAACTGTTAGGCTAACACACTCAAGTACGCTAGCCATTTTATAGCATTTACTGTTTGCTACTGTATCTTTTTCTTCTGTCTCTGTAAAAAAAAAAAAGAAAAAAAACAAAAAAATCCTTGTTTTCCCGCTTTTCTGAACTAGAATAGTCCAGTCTTCAGATTTTGCTGATCTCTGGGCTTTGTCTTAGTTCCTGTGCTATCCATATCCTTATTTGGATAAGAGGAAGCTTCTTTGTTCACCAGTGGGAGTGGGGAACACTGAGCAACCTATTTGTCCCTAGAGGAGTGGTTCCAGCCCAGCAACTTGTAGTTTATTGGCCATTTTGGGTCAATTCCTGGCTCTTTTCAACCCCCTGCTATAAAGCCCGTTTTTGCGCGCTTTTTCACTTGTATACAACTCAGCACAGCTCCTCGTGGTGTCTTGTAGAGTTCTACAAGCAGCAGAGAGTGAAAGAGTGACTTTCCTTGATTTTTAAGTATTTTCTCTGGCTTTCGCTTTAATTACTGCATCTCGACTGCATTTCGCCTAGAAAACAGCTCTGCATATTGTTTTTACTGTACCTGTGTAGATTCTAAACTGTTTGCACTTTAAAAAGTTATTTTTGTTTAATTTAACTGTTAGGCTAACACACTCAAGTGCGCTAGCCGTTTTATAGCATTTACTGTTTGCTACTGTATCTTTTTCCTTCTGTCTCTGTAAAAAAAAAAGAAAAAAAAAACAAAAAAATCCTTGTTTTCCCGCTTTTCTGAACTAGAATAGTCCAGTCTTCAGATTTTGCTGATCTCTGGGCTTTGTCTTAGTTCCTGTGCTATCCATATCCTTATTTGGATAAGAGGAAGCTTCTTTGTTCACCAGTGGGAGTGGGGAGCACTGAGCAACCTATTTGTCCCTAGAGGAGTGGTTCCAGCCCAGCAACTTGTAGTTTATTGGCCAGTTTGGGTCAATTCCTGGCTCTTTTCAACCCCCTGCTATAAAGCCCATTTTTGTGTGCTTTAGCGCGCTTTTGCGCGAATTAGCGCAAAGTTGCTCATAGAGCAGCATCGGACAGCGCCAGTTAATCAAGTTTAAACTATTTCTGGCTCTGTAAAGTCTGCTCTTCAATTTTTCCCTTAGAACTGCTCTACTTGCAATCTAAACAGCCTATACTCTATCTGAAAAGCTCAGCACTTGCTCCTAAAGCATTTGTTATACAGGTAAAGCACTCTTAAACAATAAAAAGTACTTCATTCACCTAAATTCCCTTGAGTACCCATTTCCCTATAGGTCCTTTCTGACTCAGTTACACAGCAATCTTTTCACTATTCTAGCATGTCGAAGGGTCAGTTGCTGGCGTCCTCTCCTGTTCAGCTGGTGAATCTGGGAATCTTGAGGCAATGTTACAATTGCCTCATGTACACAGACAACCCTCTCCTCCTCCCAACAAATACAAATATATGCGAGAGATGCAACTATATAGCCAAACTGGAGGCTGAGCTCTCTCAACTCAGTACTGGCAAGACCAGTCAGGAGGAGAAGGTAACCACGCACACCACAAACCCAGTCTCACATAGAACTATCACAACTGCAAACCAAACACATAAACACACAAAAACATACTCGGAGGCGCTGATTAAAAATCTACCAAAACAACAGAGGCCTCCAAAGAAGACACCCAAGCAACCACCACCTCAAGACATAGCACGTGCAACGCATAGCTCACAAAGTGAGTGTGCTAAACAGTCACAGCCCTTAAGGCCAAACAACATGTCAGACACACTTGTAATAGGTGACTCCATAGTCAGACACACTGACGTCCCGCTCACTAGACTGAACAAGGAAAAGGTCACAGTAAGCTGCCTGTTGGGAGCTAGAATCCGCCACATAACGCAAGCACTCAGGTCACTCCACAGCAAGTACAAATATGACTCAGTCATTGTACATGCCGGTGTGAACGACCTGAGACGTACCTCCCTGGACTACATGAAAAGAGACATAGAGGAGCTCTCTGATTATGTAGCCCAGGCCGGTATGACCCTGACCCTGAGCAGCATCTTACCCTCACCAAGAATGATGCCACAGTACAAAGACAAAATGATCAGTTTTAACAATTGGCTTAATTACTGGTTTCATTCTAAGGGGATCCAATCTCTGTCTGCTTGGGATGACATGCTCGACAAGCCACGCTGCTTCGCAAGGGATGGCTTGCACCTGTCACCCCTGGGCTTCCGGATATTGGCCAAGGCTCTTGCCACCCCATAGTGCCTTTTAGGCAAGGCTCAAATGACAAACCTACCTCCCTAGAAAACACAAGTGGAAAAAAACTAAGGGTAATGCTGCTCAATGCCAGAAGTCTAAACCTCAAGATGCACGCTCTCGAAGCCCTCCTCAGTATGGAGAACATCGATGTCTGTGCAGTGACTGAAACCTGGTTCAAGGCTCCTGAGAGCACCCCAGCACTATCAGGTTTTACCTCATATCATGCTTTCCAGCCCCAAAACTTGGACCGAACCACAAAAGGAGGGGGAGTATCTATATTCATCAAAGACACCCACACCTCCAGGTTAGTGGCAACGCACGAAGCATCGGAGACCATCCAGGTGCAACTAACCATAGGCAAAACTGCCTTACAGTTTGTAGCATGCTACAGACCACCCTCTCAAACTCAGGAACCCCACACAGCCTTCCTGAAGACACTGGAGAGTACGAATGTCTCTCCAAATACCATCATATTGGGAGACTTCAACTACCCAAACATAGACTGGGAACATTACTCAAGCCCCAACACCCTAGCCCAAAGGTTCCTAGAATTCATAAACTCAAATGCGATGGAACAACTAGTCACCATTCCCACAAGAGGAGACAATATACTAGACCTGATCATCACAAACATGGGGCCAAAATGCTCCACACCGGAAGTATATCCCTCATTGGTAAGATCAGACCATAAATTAATCTCACTGGAAATCCACATCCCGCCCCCACCCCCTGCACAAAAGACCACAGTGAAGAACTTCTCAAAAGCCAACTTCACACTTCTTAAGACTGAAGTGGTATCCTTCAAGGCCCCTGGGCCAGTGGAAACCACAACCCACACTGCTGAATCCTTTACAAATGCCTTCTACGGGCACCTTCAAGAATGCATGGATCATGCAATCCCAAATAAAACCAAGACCCATTCCCCCAAGGGCAGGCGCCCGGTCTGGTGGACCCCAGCCATAAACAAACTTTACAACAGGAGGCGGAAGCTACTACATGACAGAGCAAAATCCCTAAAAGGGAAGGCATCTCTGATCAGTACTAGCAAAAAACTACAATCACTCATAAAATCATCCAAGGCCAACTTTGAGAGAAAAATCGCAAAAGATACAAAAGACAATCACAACGCCTTCTTTAGCTATGTTAGAAACCTGGGTGGAAACTCCCAGATATGCTCAGAGTTAGTCCAAAATGACACAAAATACACTGAACCCACTGACATTGCCAACATTCTGGGCAGACAGGTTCAGTGCAAATTTCTCCTCCCCCTACCCCCCCAAAAGGAGAAATAACTATCCCAGCAGAGTGTAGCCTCCCAAACATCTCAGATGCCCAGGTGAGAGCCGCCCTCTCTAAAGCTAAAAACACAGCATCAATGGGACCGGACGGTGTCCCGGGCTGTGTGCTACATGAACTCCAAGAGGAACTAAACCCACACATAAGGCTGCTGTTTAATCTTAGCCTTACTACAGGATACGTACCCAAAGAGTGGCGTACGGCAACAGTGGTCCCACTTCACAAAGGCGGTGCTTCTACGGACCCTGGAAATTACCGCCCCATAAGCTTGACGAGCCTGTTCTGCAAAGCTATGGAGAGGATCATTATGGAACTCATAAACAAAGACATTGGGGACCTACAGACATTGGATCCTACCCAATTTGGCTTTGTCAAGGGCAGATCCTGCCTTTTGAACTTGGTCGACTTTTTTGAAACAGTCACTAAGGCCATTGATGAGGGTAAGGCAGTTCACACAGCCTACCTTGACCTTGCAAAAGCCTTTAACACAATACCCCACTCGGGCATCATAGACAAACTCACCAGCCTAAATGTAATCCCATATGTCACAAGATGGGTTGCAAACTGGCTCAAGGACAGAACCCACAGGGTCAGAGTTGCTGGAGCTATGTCAGACTCTAAGCCGGTCACAAGCAGTGTCCCACAGGGCACAGTCCTGGGACCCCTCTTGTTCGGAATTTATTTTTCCGAGGTACAGGCAAACATAGGAGGAATGTGGCTGACAAAGTTCGCAGATGACTGCAAACTGGGTGCCATAATTGATACTCCAGCGGACACAAACATCCTTCAGAGAGGCCTCATAGAAACAGATAATTGGTGCCAGAGCCATGGCCTTAAGCTGAATGCCAAAAAATGTATAGTCATACCCTTTGGGAAAAACAAGGCACCCACAAATTACCACATAGGTGGTAATCCATTAAGTACGGAAGAGGTAATCAGTGACCTAGGGACCCAGGTTGACAGTAACCTCTCATTTGACACTCACATTGCCAAAGTGGTTAGGAAGACCTTCTATATTGCCCACCTTATCATGAAGGGTTTCACATCTAGGTCAAGAGAGGTCATTGTGCCCCTATACTCTTCTCTTATCAGGCCAATGATTGAGTACAATGCCCCATTTGGGATGTATCTTACCCGACACCTGCAGCATTTGGAAAGACCCCAAAAGTTCCTCACCAAGAGGATAAAGGGTCTTAAACATATGTCATATGCTGCCCGACTGAAAAAACTCCAGCTCTATTCAGTCGCATACCGCCTACTCAGAGGTGATCTGTGCCTGACGTACAAGGCCATGTCCAATCCGGAATTAATGGACATGCTCCACCTCAGAAAATCCAAATCCATCAGAGCCACGAGAGCAAGAGACTTAAACCTCAACACAGAAATAAATAGGACGTGCTGGAGGGACAGATTCATAACCCAGAGGCTCCCTACACTCTGGAACAGAATCCCAATCCATGTCAGGCAGAGCCCCTCACTGACACTATTCAAGAGAAATCTTGACGAGTGGATGGGAGATCGTAGGTTTACCCCGGGGGTCATCTCTGTGTCACTGCTAGACAGAGGCACAGTAAACTAAACCCTAAATGGGCGTAGTATTCTCATCCTAAGGGGTGGTGAAAGCCACACACACTCTGGCAAGGCTTATAAATGCCCTAGGGCAGATAGCCTAGTACAAACCTATGAACCTATATATGCAAATGAAGCAGCACAGCAATAGTGGAATGGTTAGAGCATCCGCCTAATGGACAGGCACTCCAAGATCAAGTCCCACTGCAGCACAATTAATTTTCCTGTATGTGAACATAATTTTACATCATTTGTACTGTATAACCTACAGAATAACAATTAAATGTGAACTGGAGTACTGCATGAAATGCACATGTGAAGTGTTATTGTCATAATGAATAAGGAACATGTATGCAAGTCTAAGCACAAATAAGCAGCGGTAAGCATGTCCAAGTGAGCTTGCACGGGGGTAAGCACTGCCCACACAGAGTAAGCAAAGTAGAAGCTAATGAGTGTAAGAAACTGTAACAGGAGGTTAGCAGTGCTTATCATTGCGCAAACCCGTGCAAAACAGCTTACAACCACTGTAAAGTGCCTTAATCACTCTGGATCCAATGGCCCAAGTTCCACCCAGCAACAAAATGAACTGCCTCAGCAAGGCTCAAACCCAGGACCCTGTACACTATAGTCACAGTAGTTAACTACTAAGCCATCATAGCAATAGATAAGTGAAATTAAGGCCATACATCCCATATACCCACATGGATTTATATATACATATATATATATATATATATATATATATATGTGTATGTATATATATATATATATATATATATATATATATATGTGTGTGTGTGTGTGTGTGTGTGTGTGTGTGTGTGTGTGTGTGTGTGTGTGTGTGTGTGTGTATGCAGATATATACATATATATATATATATATATATATATATATATATATATATATATATACACATACATGTATATATATATATATATATATATATATATATATATATATATGTGTGTGTGTGTGTGTGTGTGTGTGTGTGTGTGTGTGTGTGTGTGTGTGTGCCTAGATATATACAGATATACAGCTATGATAGGAAACAGCATACAGGAATGACATATGTTCACAGGCTATGCCAATGGAAGTGAGGGGCCCAAGCAAGAAACATGTAACATGTAGCATGACCTCCCCCCCCAGCTGGACAGAGGAAACATACACACAAACCCACAAGCAATGTAAATAGTCCACTGCTCCCCAGACCACAGGCAGGATACAACCAGGGGGGGATACAGAGTGCACCCATGAAATATAATCTTGGAACACAGACAGGAGCATCCCTTGTGGGACATATAACCAAAGGAAGCCGATGCGACGACCATTCTGGCTGGGGTGTGTACATACCCGGAATACAAGGGTGGGAAATTCTGATGACCCATGGGTTGAGACAATATATGACATGGGTCCCGTGAAGTGGAGAGTGGGCAGCGTGTAGTGGTGTGTTCAGACCCGACCTGCACCCAGGGTAAGGATGGATGTTGTAGAGGATGTGCGGGTGGGGAACTATGGGTAGCTAGTTATGGGTCTAGGTGTGCAGGTGTTGGCTGATGTGGGTCTATATGGACAGCCCCAGGGATGTGAGCAAAAGTGTTCATTGGGCAGAGGCATCTCCCAATAAGCAGCCACACCAGCTATGAGTCTCATTGCAGCAAAGTCTAATCTACATGGCAAAGAACGGAATAACCAGATGTAGATTATATATGTAGAGGAATGTGTGTGTACATCTACCCATAACTACATGGATATATTCCTCCCCTCTCCGTAGTACAAATGTATACATACAGAGAGAGAATACATATATATACCCACATATAGATATATACATATGCAGACACCCATACACCCATATGTTGTTAGATATATATAGACAGCAGTATATAAATATATACATGTATGCATACATATACAGATGTATCTGTATATAGTAATGTATATATATATATATATATATATATATATATATATATATATATATATATATATACATATACATGTGTGTGTACATATATACATGTAAATAGCTAGGATATGATACAGCAGTCACGTATTACATATCTTCACAGGCCATGCAGATGGGGGTGAGGGGTCCAATCAACAAACATGTAACATGTAGCAGCAACCATCCCCCACCTAGACAGGTGAAACATACAAACACATGATACAAGTAAACACACCACTGCTTCCCAGACCACAGGCAGGATACTACCAGTGGGAGAGACCTGCCAAGTCTAATCTTGAAACAAAGACATCAATGTCCCTTGTGGGACATCCCAATAATTAATGATCATCGGAGTCAGTCCCTGTAATGATTCATCCAACCAGGCTGTATACGTACATGGACCAGTAGGTTGTGCAAACCTGATGACCCATGGGCCGACACAATGTATGACATGGGTCCTGACAAGTGGAGAGTGGGCAGTGTGTAGTGGTGTGGTTAGACCCCACCTGCACCCACAGTAAGGATGAGTGCTGTAGAGGAGGGGCAGGTGGGGGAACTATGAGTATGTAATTATGGGCCTAGGCGTGCAGGTGTTGGCTGGTGCAGTTGTATTAGGACTGCCCCAGGGATGTAAGTAATTTTGTGAATTGGGCAGAGCTTACGCTCATACTTCTCAACCCCTAATAGCAAAACCACTGGACAGAACCTAAACTGTTGGGGGAACAAATAGGGACAGAAAGCACATATTCCACTTACAACCTTAGAAAGCTGATAGAATAATAGGTTATGCATTAGCATGACTCGGCTGAAGGATGTGGGGGTCCTAAACCCAATTACTTGTCTGTATTTAATGGTGTCAGTTCCCAGATATGTGCCAGACAGGTGCAGATTGTAAGAGGAACACACCAATAGTATGAAGCAAACTCTGGGCAAGCCGTGGATTCTGTACAGTAGACAGGCATGCTTACGCCTAATGGGAAGCCATTCCCAATATGGGTCCCACCACAGCACAGTCCGGGTTACATGGCTAAGTATGGTATAACCATATGTGTTGTTGCATAACCCACTACACAAAACCTACGAACACATGGTCGCAACACCCCACTGTAGGCATGTAAGCCGATGTAATAGGCATCACAAGGTATTATTGTAGTCCTCATCCCCACCCAGGGGTGTGAGTGTCTGATGTAAACACCAAATGCAGTGCATATGCACAGCTGTTGTTGCAGACAGCATGGCCAGATGTGGACCTTCCCTACAGCCATCTTGCACATCCCTGGATAATCCCCCTACTAACACCCCCCTTTGTGCCCCATGCACACCACGCACCTATCAGCCCCTGTTCCATTTCTATTAATGTCTACGGGTACACATAGGTGACATCCTCTTCCCCCACTATATTGCCAGTATCTGGAAGCCCAACCCACATGTAGTATCACAGCTGTCCCACAGGACACATGTAACTAACACATGAAGGAACACCACAAGCATGCCTGGAGCAGCACAGGCTCACCACCTTACAAATCCCCCCCACCTCACACTCTATACCTCTACATCAGCTAGTGATACTGACACCTCTTGTGCTGCCTCGCATTCATATCCCAACATCCAACATACCTTCCCTATTGCTCCCCATCCAAGTATACCTACGGGCTACTATACAGTTACAAGGTCACCCCCACTATCTACCTGCCTACTCCCTAGCTATTCACCTCTACTGTACCACATAGGTATGGAATAACTACACCTAATCCAAATACCTGCATGTAACCTACCCAGACCTGTGAAACAGGAATCCTACCTCACCTTAAACAAACCTTTGTCAACAGTCATACCTGTCATGTAAACCTGACCTAAGCATGGATAATACTGACAGTTCAATGTAAACTAAGCATGATTAATGGGGGACATAGCTATGTTATGTCTGTTACCCTCTATGAATGTGAACACCCCAGTATTAATTGGGATATGTAGCTGGGGTCAATGTAGAGCTCTACACCCCGGGCCACCACTGACAATGGACAAGCATACAGTCTGACTGTCCCGGTTAACAGATGTGAACAAAATGCACGATGTTCCGTGTGTGTATGCGAGAGCAAGCGGGTGTAAGCCTGTTTGGCTGCCGGTATGCGAGTACCACACTGGTGAAGCAATGTAGAGGCTAACTGAGTGCAAGATGCTGCAACCAGAGGTTAGTAATGCTGTGCTTCGCGCAAACAAGTGCATACCCACCTACAAATGTTCTACAGTGTCTTAGTCAACCTGTAGCCAACAGCTGTTGTTGTGGCCATTAACAAAATAATCTGCACTGTCAGATTGCAAACCCCCGACCCTGCACACTATAGTTGACATGAGCTCCACTAAGCCATGGTGCATACACATTCAGCTGCTGTGATCACAAACACATCATCCAGCACAGGCATCCAACAGTATAGGAAATGTATATAATTATGTAGATGTATGTGCGTGTGTATGTACAGATATGATATATTGTTAAATAAAATTAAGAATTCAATACACAGGAGGTTCAAGTTCAAAAGTTTACTAGTGTACACCAGGAGGCAAAAAACGTACAAGTACAGAATTTTGTCTAACAAGAAACAGGAAGCACACAATTCTATATAGTCTTTGCATTCAAGCTGTGCCCACCTTACTGACGTGGTATGTCACAGGGCATCTACATCACTTTAGCTTACAGTCCTCTATTCATAAAAACTGCTGATGCTATATATTTTAAAAAAGTTTTCCTCTGGTAACAATACGGCCTTGCTATCCACCTGGTCAGACATAATGTCTTTCTGTAAAGTTACTTCTTCAAGGTTTCACATCAGTTCGAATACAATAGTGGATTCAATCTTCTAATACACATCTTTGTTCACTGTAACACTTTCCCACCAGCTGCATGCTATCTTAGTAACACATATACAAGGCCAAATCATCCCAGCAGGAAAGAGCAGAAGATTTCATTATTTCACATATTTAATTTCCTGACCCAGCAGATAATCACTTGTGAAAAGCATAAACATTAAAACTTGCTAAGCTAGCATCTGCCAGGGTCAGAGGTCAGTTTGCTTCAAGCCACACTGCAGTTTCAAAACTACTTACATTTACACATGAATTAATCCTTTCTGTTATATGATTAATAGAATAAAATGCATTATATACTACTTTGTTTTTAACCTAGCATTTCTCATATATTCAAATACACATTTTTCTAACATTTTCCCTTCTATTAATACTTTTTATTCGATTTTGAAGTATGCATAGTGTCATTTCATTTCCCAACCTCTTCCACTTAGGATTTTCAGCTAGGTGAGTCATTCAATCTATACTTCAGAAAAAATGTCATCTGAGATCAATTTTTCAATCTCAATATCTTGATACAAGGTCTCAGTAACAGATACATCAATAAAATCTTTGATTAGTCTTTTCATACAGGGAATTCCACAGCAAACACATGCTCCTATTAGGAGTATACCCACACAAATGGCAATCAGAATATTCATTATGATGGAACCCCACCCCCCAAATAGATTCTGGAAAAAGTCCATCAGTGGGTTTGGGCCTGGTTCAGTCATGGCTGATACTTGCTGAATGACCTCTAGGTGGTTGTTAATTTCATGCCTATTGTCTGGTATGTACGCACAGCATTCCTCTTTGATAAGCGAGCACGTACCACCTCTTGCCGCTAGGGTGAAGTCAAGAGCCATTCGATTTTGTAGCACAAAGTTCTCATTGCATTCAGTTCATCAGTCACCAGTTCTAGGGCAGAAAAAGTTGCATTACTCATTACTTCGAGAAGTTTCGACAACTTCCTCAGCTCCCAGATCGATTTGACTGCTCCATATGCTGGGAATATTCCTGCCCAAGATATAACACTGTCACTCAAGTCCATATGCGTCAATTTACTTTTGTCTTTCACGGTATTATGGTCTTTCCAGCCAGCTTTGATCCTTCCAACTGGATTTACAGGTTTTTCAACTGGACCTTCGGGTTTTCGGGCTGCTTCTCTCACATTTCGTATCTTACCCAAAGGCAATTCTGCAGTATGTCTTATTGCCGGAATCAGATAACCCAAAAACAACTGCCGAACCAATTCTCAGGTAACCATTTATATACCTTTTTCCCACAAATAAAATAACAGTTTTCTACTTTAGTACTAATACGTACTAACCCTGCATGAAACATTTTCTGATCTATAACTGACAATTGTTTAAACAAAACAGGATTCTTGCGAATGTCATTCATGGTTGTTTTCAGTGAGTTCAAATATGAGTCATAATTAGTATTTCAAAGAATATTGCCATTACTATTCTTAATATAACACCAGTAAGATATGGTTATATTACAATTGCTCCAGCCCACCTGGAGAGTATCATTTTTGTAAAAACATACAATTCCTTGTTGTGTGACAGGTAAAAATAAAGCTATTTTGTCCTGTGATCTCACAGTTCCTGTACCAAAGAGTAAATTCTCCCAAGTCTCATTTATCCCCAAGGGGACAGCAGACATTATCAGTCCTCCATATGCTGTTGGTATAGCTGTACAAACCCAGCAATTTGAAATGTTCATAGTCTCTGCATATACACGCTTCATGGCTAGGTATGTGTTAAAATTTGGATGCCAGTCTTTAGACGTTTCGTCACGCCTTCCCACTTTCACTTGTGTGGTTGTGTGCAGGATAAACCACAACAAGAGGAAAATTGTCACAATTACAGTCAATAAATGTATACTCAACAAAATGATTATGCAACATCTCTGGGGTTGATCTAAATTTCTATTCGCTTTGTTTTTGGATATCTTGGTCCTGTTGTGTATCAGTCACAAAGTTTTTATCAAGTTGAAAATTCTTTACCGGTTTGCAGTGTGTCAAATGAACCCAGGACGTCCTCTCGGCCACTCTGACTGCAGTAGGCGTTGCCAACAGTACCTGGTACGGTCCTTCCCACTTTGGACTCACCCAATTCTTCCTTTTCGTCACTTTCAGCCACACCCATGTCCCGGGGGCCAAAACTGCTTCTACCGGTCTGGTCTGTTACTTATCTGAAAAAGAGTTAAACTGCAAAACAGATTTATTCGTTAACAGTTTCCTCATATAACTAGCAAATGAACTGTCAGCCTCTTGTTCTGTGGGCATGAGAGCTTTCCACTGAGGCACATAATATGCTCTCCCAAAAATCATTTCAAAGGGAGTCAAACCCTTCACATTTGGAACCGTTCTCATACTCAGCAGTGCCAAAGGCAGACAGTGTATCCAATTCTTTTGGGTTTCCTCAACTAACTTCCTAAGTTTATTCTTAAGGGTACCATTGTACCTTTCCAAAAGTCCTGCTGACTGTGGGTGGTAGGCACAATGGTTCTTTAAGGAGATACCAAAAAATCTCCCAAGTTGCTGGATTGTCTGGTTCAAAAAATGTGTGCCATTGTCACTATAAATCCTTTCCAGAATGCCAAATCTAGGGATTACTTCTTTTATCAGGGCTTTCGCCACTGTTGCTGCATCTGGATCTTTGGTTGGAAAAGCTTCTACCCATTTGGAAAACATATCTACAATAACTAAGCAGTATTTCTTCCTTTCACACTTACTCAATTCTATGAAATCCATACAAATAGTATGGAACGGATATGGTGGTATAGGAAAACTTCCTTGCTTGGTTTTAAATGCCCCTTGTGCATGGTGCTTGTTACAAGTATGACAAGCTGCACAAAATTTTTTTGTGTAGTTTGTGTATCCATATGTTTGGAATATTCGGTTTACTAACTGTACCATCCCCCTGTTGAGACATGGCACTGCCCATGGCTCAACAAAGCTGCATATCTAAATAAATTAGACGGCAATATCGGTTTTCTCTCTTTGGAAATGTACAGACCATTTTCAAGAATTGCACCTCGTTTTTCCCATTTTTGCTTTTCTGCTTTTGTAGTAAGCATCTGCATTGTTTTTAACATGTCTAGATCTAAAATCTCAGAGGGTTGTAATTCCTCATTCAAAAGTAAAGTTTCTGAGTCTGAGGCTGCTTGCTTTGCAGCTGCATCAGCTCGTGCATTGCCTTTTGAAATCTTATCCTGTTGTTTTGTATGAGCTACACATTTACAAATAGCTACTTTGGTAGGTAACTGAATAGATTCTAATGTTTCCAAAATAAATTGCGCATGATTAATAGGTTTTCCACTAGATGTTATCATTCCTCTATTTTTCCATTGTTGCGCAAATACATGTACTGTAGAAAAAGCATACTGACTATCAGTATATATGTTTACACACTTGTTTTTTTGCTAAAGTACATGCCTGCGTCAAAGCTATCAATTCTGCTGCTTGTGCAGATAAGTTATGTGGTAAGGATTGGGCTTCTAGAATTTCAGTGTCTGTAACTACTGCATACCCTACTAGATTCTTTCCTGTAGGGCCCCTTCTGCATGAGCCGTCCACATAATATGTCACCTTGGCATTATCCAAGGGCATATCTGTGAGATCTTGTCTAGCCAAAGCTAACTGTTCAATTTCCTGCAGGCAGCTGTGTGGTGTGCCATCCGCAGGAGTTGGAAGTAATGTTGATGGATTTAATGTCGTACATCATTCAATTGTCATATGAGGTTGGCTCAGCAGTATAGTCATACATGAAAGATGTCTAGCAGGAGAGGTATGCTACTTTTTCTTGCAGTAAAATTATTGCGACTGCATGAGGCACTCTCAATGTGAGAGGGTGGAATAACACCACTGAGGCTGAAGCCTATACTGCCATTGCAGCTGCAACTACTGCTTGTACACAGTGAGGCAAAAATCGCGCCACTGGGTCTAACTGCGATGAATAATAGGCTATGGGGCGTTGCTTGTCCCCATGTTGTTGCGTCAGCACTGACGTCATATATCCTTGTTTGCAATCTACGGTCTGAAAGAACCGTTTGTGATAATTTGGGAGTCCTAAAACTAATGAAGAAGCTATCAACTGCTTCAACCTGCAGAAAGCCATTTCTGCTTCAGGTGTCCATTGTAAAATATCTTGTGCTGCCATTGGTGTTTTATATATCAAGTCAGTCAGTGGAGCAGATTCCAAAGCATAATTTGGTATCCAGCTCCGACAGAAATTAGTTGTACCCAAGAAAGACATCATTTCCTTCTTGGTTGCTGGTTTGGGTGCTTGCAAATTGCTGTTTTTCTTTCTTCGTCTAATATTCTACCCTCATTGGATATTACATATCCTAGGTATCTAACTTGTTTTTTCCACAGTTGCAACTTACTTTTGTTTGATTTGTGTCCTTGTATTGCTAAAAATTTCAATAACTCTACAGTATCCTCCCTGCATTGTTGCTGGGTGGGGGCTGCTAGCAAGATGTCATCCACATAAAGTAGAATCTGACTACCTCCTGGTGGGGTAAACCCTGCCAGGTTGCTAGCCATTTCTTGTGCAAATATTGTTGGGCTCTCACAATATCCCTGTGGTAGTCGAGTATAGGTATACCTTTTCCCCTGAAATGTAAATGCAAACCAATATTGACTATCAGAATGTATAGGTATCGAGAAGAAAGCATTGCTGATATCTACCACAGAGAAATACTTCTGTTGCAGTTTTAAATCGTTTAACAAAGTATGTGGGTCTGGCACCGTAGGTGCTCTAGGTATTACTGCATTATTCACAGCTTGTAAATCTTGAACCATCCGCCATTCCCCATTTGCTTTCTTAACAGGAAATAGGGGTGTATTACATTTTGAATCAGGAGATTCTACCAGTACTCCTTCTTTGAGTAATGCTGCTATTATAGGCTTGATTCCTATTTCTACATCCTTTCTCAAAGGGTATTGTCTTTTCTGTGGTCTAAATGCTGACTTCGGGGTAATTGTAACTGGTCCTGCTGTTCAAATAAGTCCTACATCTAACTTGCATGTTGACCAAAGAGTCGTTGGAATTTCACATAAGGCCTTTTCTTCTTCTTCTAATAGAAATGCTAATCAACTGTCCTCGCTAGATTGCAAGTGAACAGCTGGATGTGTCTGTGTCAACCAATTCAGTTTTTGTTTCTGTATCCCTTGTTCTGACAGTTCTAAATCAGTCGGTTTCTCCCATCTTGTCACCTTTTCTCCTAAGTCTGCCCATTTTACATTTTTATTCTTTGTCAAGCTGACATGTGGCAATCGATTTGATCTGTACAGTGCAAGGAATTCTTGAGGTAATGAACAGCTAACTACACTGTTCTCCTCAGTATCCCAGTACAAAGTACGCAATACTAATCTAGTTGCACGATTTCTGAACAATTCTTGCTCATACTCTCTATCAGGTCCTGGTGTAGTACAGTAGTATAGAGTACAGTGTAACAAATGCTGTCAATCAGTGTCAAGGGAGGGGGCTTTACTGATGGCTACGTTCATCAGTTCCTCGGTTACTGCCCCTGGACAAGTCGTGACTAGGTCCTGGCTGTGCCAGTAAAAAGTTTCACCCTCCGATCGCACTACAAAGGTATCCATTTGTCTCTGCACCTCCATACCTTGTATAGTTGGAACTACTACTATGCCAAATATCTGCATAAGGTCCCTGCCTAATAGGTTCACTGGACACTTTGCAGAAACAACAATTTTACTTCTCTGGGTCCTACCTGAAACAGGGTCAGTTATTGCTATATCATGGGAAAGTGGTTCCCTGTATAGTTGTCCATTTGCAGCTTTTACCAGTATATAATCAGGTGATTCGGAATGTTCTGGTAACTTGGAGGGGTGTATCAGGGTCCGTGATGCTCCTGGGTCACAAAGGAATTTGACTTCCCTTCCCTCCACCAGAAGTGTAACTTCCGGTTTCGTATCTGCTAAGTAGAGCTCTAAGCTCAATAATGCTAAGTCCAAAATTTCACTTTCTTCATCCTCCATATCTACTTGCACTTCCTCTCTTCCTTCTATCACATTTACATTTGTTTTTTTGTTTATTAACTTTCCCTGATGATTTCTGACTTTCGCATGATGTATCTTCACTATCATATAGTCAGTCCTCATCTCCCTTATCTTCTGTAATTACCTTTTTGTTCTGCTTACAATCCCTTGCTAGATGTCCCTTTTTCCCACACTTGAAGCATTCACCTCTCTTTTTCCTCTCTTCAAAATCTTCTGATCGTTTGTCAGACTGTTTGTTTCCCTGGGCATTCTTCTTGCCCTTTTTACCTGATTGTAACACAAATACTTCAGCTCCGTCTTCAGCAGTGAAGACTTGCGCCTTCTTTTTCTTTTTACTATTAAAATGTCTTTCAGCATGTCTAGCGTATTCAAGTAAGGCTTGTAGCCTCCCTGTTCGATGGTCTATCATATGCTTCGTAATGAAGCTACTAATAGGTGCAATGCAGCCTTTCAAAAATGCATTTTTCAATTGTTGTTCATATGGGGAATCATTCATTTGGTTCTCAGGAACCGACATACGGCTATGATTATTAAAACATTCCAATAATCTAGCATAGTACCCATCTATTGTCTCATTTTCCTGTTGTATGCATTGATTAATGCAAGTCCAGTCTGCTCTAGGTTTCCATTTCTCAGAGATTCGGTCTGTAAGACCTTTCACTCTGTTGTCTAATTATGCATCACTATGTGGGAGTGGTTTGAGCTCTGCATTACGAGGATTCCAGGTGCCACAAATCATGTGCCAATTTGGGCCTATAATTTGTCTTACTACTTTTTCTACTTCTTCTCCATTCAAGTGGTAACTCAACCTCATGCCTTGTAAATCTTCTAAAAATTTCGTAAAATTAACTTTTGGATGGGGGATTTCCTCAGTAGCTTTCCGGATATCCTCCGGTGTCCATGGTCTATATACTAAGAGTGTTGGGTCCTGCCCTTCCTGTCCTGCCTGAGGATTTGGAACCTCTCTAAGTGGGCATATTTCTTCCTCACTCTCATCCTGTAGGTTTCTCTCTATTTGATATGATTCTGCGTCCCTATGTATTTTACGTGTCCGGGACCTAGTTTCAATAGGATCTCTACCAAATGGTTGTGGTCTTGCTGAGACTTCAGGATAACGTGGAGGCGGACCAGCCTGTCCACTCGCTTCATATCCTGAAAAGGGTAAAGGAGGGGGCAAGGGAGGAGGAGGAGGAGCTGTTGCTATTACTAAGTTATTATCTTCTTTGTCTAAAAATAATGTTTTTGAATTTTTAAGCTTCTGTTCTCTATGATTTGCTTCCTCAATCCACCTGTGTGCCTAAGGAATGCCTAACTGGCGTTGCTTTTTTGCCTGACCTCCCGCATCGGATTTAAGTTGCTTAAGGAGTTTAACCAGTGAAGTTTTATCTAGTTTACCATCAAATTCATATTTGTTAACCCATTTCGTATAATACCTAACGTTATCAGAAAGTTGTAATTGCATGTATTTTGTGTCTTCGGTTAGGGGCAGATCTCACAATGTTTTAGTGCACTGATTTCCCATGGTAAAAGAAAATGTTATGTAACCCTTCTTATCACGTGATATCAGAAGTTCAGTTCCTTTTCACAGTTTATCTAGAATAACTGCCTACCTTATTCTGTTACCCTGATCTATGACCAAATATACAGTACTTCCTTTTGTCCCTGATCTGCATAACAAATCTTGACAACAATATACTGTAACCTAGTCCCTGATCTAAAACAGAAAAAAGGCAAATTCTTCCTACCTGAGCCTCCGGTATTGAGTCGTCCAGGATCCGCTCTTCGGCCACTGATCAGAAAGTGGCCAGCCTCTTTAAACGACAATTCAGTCAGAGGTCTTTTCACCCAAGAAGAACCGTTTCGGTAACTTCTCCTGCGCAGTATTCAACCACCGGTAGACTCTGATCCACAGCTGTCCGAGGGATTTCCGGCTAAGAAGGACCAAACTGTTAAATAAAATTAAGAATTCAATACACAGGAGGTTCAGGTTCAAAAGTTTGCTAGTGTACACCAGGAGGCAAAAAACGTACAAGTACAGAATTTTGTCTAACAAGAAACAGGAAGCACACAATTCTATATAGTCTTTGCATTCAAACTGTGCCCACCTTACTGACGTGGTATGTCACAGGGCATCTACATCACTTTAGCTTACAGTCCTCTATTCATAAAAACTGCTGATGCTGTATATTTTAAAAAATGTTTTCCTCTGGTAACAATACGGCCTTGCTATCCACCTGGTCAGACATAATGTCTTTCTGTAAAGTTATTTCTTCAAGGTTTCACATCAGTTTGAATACAATAGTGGATTCAATCTTCTAATACACATCTTTGTTCACTGTAACACTTTCCCACCAGCTGCATGCTATCTTAGTAACACATATACAAGGCCAAATCATCCCAGCAGGAAAGAGCAGAAGATTTCATTATTTCACATATTTAATTTCCTGACCCAGCAGATAATCACTTGTGAAAAGCATAAACATTAAAACTTGCTAAGCTAGCATCTGCCAGGGTCAGAGGTCAGTTTGCTTCAAGCCACACTGCAGTTTCAAAACTACTTACATTTACACATGAATTAATCCTTTCTGTTATATGATTAATAGAATAAAATGCATTATATACTACTTTGTTTTTAACCTAGCATTTCTCATATATTCAAATACACATTTTTCTAACATATATATATATATATATATATATATATATATATATATATGTATGAAGAACGAACGTTAAGACAATAAAGAATACAAAAAGAATGAGAAGGAAAACAACAGCAACTCCTGTATTATTTTGTGCTGTCATCTTATGTCATATCAAGCTGGGCAGGGGTAAGCAAATCATTGCTCTCAAACCACAGACAGGATACCACCAATGGGAGTAACATTGTCCACCTGTTAAGTCTACCTTACAAACAATTACAGGGTAGTCCCTGGTGGGACTACCCAAAAAGTGCAGGTTTTTTGGACTTCTGACCAGTACACAAGCCAGGGCAGGTATGGTCAAGGACTAAAAGGTTTGGAGAGCCTGATGATACATGGCTGGAGACAACATATGTGTAGCGTCCCTAACACTGGGGAGAGGGCAATGTTTGGAGATGTGTTATGGCTGGGATAGCAACTGAAGAATGGATGGTTTGTGTGTATGTGGAACTCAGGTGGGGTGGAGGAACCATGGATATGAAATATGGATCCAGGCGTGTCAGGGTTGGATGGCCCGATTCTAAAAGGACCGCCTCATGGAGGTCAGCGAGTTTGTTATAAATATATATGCATACACACATACATACATCTATATGTAGAAGTACATTCCCTGTACCACAGTCATTCCTTTTGCAAACATAAATAACATGAAAGTGCCCCTACAAACCTCGACAGTAGATAGAATAATAGGTTGTGCATAACCATACATTTAATAGGTTCATAGGTAGGAACTAGGCTATCTGCTGAAGGGCATTTACAAGCCTAGGCAAGGCGTGTCGGCTCACACCACCCCATTGATCAACTTACTGGGCCTCTGTCAAGCAGAGCTATTGAATTGATCCCAGTATGTCTCAATCTTTGACCCCCACTCCCATTTATATTAGGCTTTCGCTAGACTTCTTACATTAAGAGGTTGACAGGTATGATTCTCGTGTATGTTTAGTTGTGTTGTTTGGCCTCTAAGGCTCAAGTCATGACTGAATGGAGCCCTGCCTCGTTGGAAGAGTCTGCATACTCAGTTAACAGATGTTAAATAAACATTTATTCATAGTCCAGTACAGAAAAGATGGTGACCCTCTTCTCTGTACTGTGGCTTATATATCCCGACTCAATTTCATGCCAAATGCATGGCCTTTGTAATAGTGCAGGCCTTACTTAGACTGTCATGAAATGGTTGTCATCTATATATATATATATATATATATATATATATATATATATATATATATATATATATATATATATATGTCTTTGCGACATTTCCACAATTCTGCTGGGATATAAACTTCCAAGGCAAAATAAGCTGCTGTTTTGTTTCCGTTGTATATTGCAGTACTATATTATTGGAGTTAAGAGAAGATAGAGGGAAGGGACGAATCTGCAATAATTCAGAGTTGTGTATTTAGTTTCAAAGTTAATGCTGTCCTCAAAAGAATAAAATGTGAGGACTTTCCCATTATGAAATATTTGAATCATTCCTGTGATTTGCCGACTACATCAGTGCCAATCACTAAACCGGTCCCATTTGTAATATAATGTTGCCGAACTCGTACATCATTGGTTTACATGTGTAACGTGTGCGTTATCATATAGTCTTAGTTATCAATTTATTTTAGTGTCTTGTTAACTGGAGTAATGAAGTAATGAAGTATAGAGTCTAATCTTGAAATAAAGACGTGTATCCCAGGTAGGACAACCCAAACATTGGGAATAGTGTCCTTGTGGTCCCTCATGTCACCAATGTTTGTGGACTAAAAGGTTGGAATATCTGAGGATACTTGGATTGAGTCAACCCATGGGATGGGTCCAGAGGAGTAAGGAGTGGCCAATGTGTAGTGGTGTGGATACACCATGTTTCCAAGTGGAGAATGGACGACTGATGTGTCAGTGACATGTTGGGGTGGGTGATTGGGGAACTAGGATCCATGGGTATATGGGTATATATGCAAATGAAGCAGCACAGCAATAGTGTAGTGGTTAGAGCACCTGCCTAATGAACAGGCATTCTCGGTTCGAGTCCCACTGCAGCACATATCATTTTCCATGTGAAAGCTGTATATGAACATATTTGTACATCTTTTTGCCATAAAACCTACATAATAACATTTAAATGTAAACTGGAGTACTGCATGAAATGCACATGTGAAGTGTCAGTGTCATAATGTATTTAGACAGTAGTAAGTAGGTTTAAGTGCAAATAAGCAGTAATAAGCGTGTTCAAGTGTGTTTGCATGGGGGTAAGCACTCCTAAAATTAGGTTACAGTTTCTTATACTCAGTTACCTGCTGAATTGCATAACCTGTGTAGGGATTGCATAGCTCCGCGCAAACCCGTGTAACCTTGCTTACAACTGCTTAAGAGTGCCTCAATCACTCTGTAGCCAATGGCCCTTGTTCTGCTCAGCAACACAATAAACTGCCTCTCCAAGGCTCAAACCCAGGATCCTGCACTCAATACACAAAGTGATGTACCACTAAACCATGGCAGATATGCCTAACCTGAAGTTTGCACAAACATACCCTGAAGCACAATCAGTCAACAGTACAGGTAATGTATTATTATGACACAACATAACCCGTTAATGCAAGAAGTCTGGACAAAGTATGCCACACTGTGGGTACAAAAAGGGATATATGTCAACTAATGCTCTGTTACACTCAAACTGTTGCTAGATGCACAGTTATATGTATTAGAACACATATGTAGAAGGAGATGAAGTCTGAAACACAAAAGTGTTGCCACTAGTTACTGACTTCAATACTGTGATCATCCATGACAATTGCCAAGTGAATGAGGAACAGGCTAAAATATGAGCCAAACATGAATGGACATACGGATAGATATATCTGTAAATGTAGACAGATAGACAGCTATATGTAGATATATATATTAATGTATGACTCACAAGTAATATAAAACAGCACTTGTATATAGATACATATATATATATATATATATATATATATATATATATATATATATATATATATGGTCATATGTATGTATATATATATATATATATATATATATATATATATATATATATGTGTGTGTGTGTGTATATATATATATATATATATATATATATATATATATATATATATATATATATATATATACAGATGCATATATCTATAGATACATATATATATATATATATATATATATATATATATATATATCTACAGATGCATATATCTATAGATACATACGTATATATATATATATATATATATATATATATATATATATATATATATATATATATACAGATATAGCCATATGAGATATATATAGGTACATATACAC
>NC_056746.1:1053299517-1053329517 GCF_019279795.1 Protopterus annectens | reverse complement strand
ACAGCCTGACAGGGGCACAGGGGAATAACATTAGTGGTTGATGCATGGCAGGGAACCCCTGTGACTAGGCATATGTAGGCCACAGGACCAATAGAACAGTACTCACCTATGAACCTCTGTGTACCACAGGCAATATCAGCCAGGGCCCAATCATGGTCAATAATGGTCTCTACACTCACCATAGATACAGTACAATGTCTGTGTGGTTGATCTAATAGTAATCTACCACTCATACATGCACCACTGATGATGACTTATGTGAATACACATCAAGTAGTCACTAAACACGTGTCCACATGTGATCCAGGAACACACAGTGGCTGTGAGCAGCAACAAAAACACACCTGGCACACAGAGACACATCCTGCAATGGTGTGCACACCTGTAAGGTATGGCACACAGTACATGCCAGGGTGCTGAATGGATGCACATCAATGCTGTGGACATGGGTGCAGTAGGTTCCGGGGGGGGGCATCACCTACAGACAGAAGCCATGCATCACAGCCATGTATAATGTTGGTAATGGGGATTGACTACAGTTGCACCGCATGCTGATATGTGTGTATTCACAGGTATGTGTGTGATACTGTACTGCACCATCACCTGCTATTGTGTGTGTTATGGGGTTGCGGGAGCTGTCTGTAGGTGCTGTCTGGTGTAGTGTATGGATTGCCATGTATGTTGACTGCATGTGTGTATGTTTATGTGTGTGGCCATGTCTGCACATGTGTGTGTGTGTATGTGTGTGTGTGTGTGTGTGTGTGTGTGTGTGTGTGTGTGTGTGTGTGTGTGTGTGTGTGTGTGTGTGTGTGTGTGTGTGTGTGTGTGTGTGTGTATTTACAGTTTAGCGGTGTTGTACAGGACTTGCAGTCTGTTCCCTGTTTTTCCATCACAGGTGGCGAGGTGGGGCTGGGCCCCCCCCCCGCAGGGAATCTGATGTCAGTGATACAGACAGTGACCATGAAGATAGGTGTGTTGAGGCACAGTAAGGGTCATCAGGGGCTGCATCTGGGCCACCAGTTGACAACCCACATGTATCCACACCATTCACACACACAGTCACATTACCTCTACACACCTCATCACCATTGGCCCTAGCTGAGGGACAGCCTACAGTTGGCATGGGCCAGACCAGTGTGTCAGGACACAGCAGCCATAGCCAGATGTCTGGCGGGGTATCACATAGGCAGATGTGCAAGGGTGCTTGTAGGGGCACTGCTGGATATCATGCACCTGGCAGACGTGCAACCCCTATTTCAACCACACGCATGTTCCAGACTGTCATGGAGGCACAGGCACGAATGGAATGTTACACCAGGCAGGGTCTAAGGGCGCAGAAGGCTCATCACACCTCTGTAACTGACAGCATCCATGACCTAGCGGGTGCCATCTGTAATTGCACTGAGGTCATGGACAGACGGTGGGATGAGACATTGGAACTCATCCAAAATGTCATGTCCATGCATCAGGACAGGGCAGAACGGTTGTGACGGCCATGTGGATGTATGCCAGCAACACCAGCAGCTAGAGGTTGCCGTGGATGTCCAAACAGTTCTAGCTGCTCCCGTAGTGGCAGTACCAGCCCCAGCACTGTGGGGGGGGGGCTGTCCACAACCTGTCAGAGCAGACCATGTGCATGTTGCCCTGGCCAGTCCCAGGATGGACCTGGATCCAGTGGATGTTTGTCAAACTCAGGATACAATACTCAGTCTGGCTCTGTACCTGATACTGCCTGTAGCACCCCTGCCAGGCACAGGTCCCATGTCCGTGGCTGGAGACGGTGAACTGCAAACCCTGCCAGGAACAGTCTGCAGCTGTCCCACAATTCACTCTATAGGGCAGCTACATGGAGGAACTGTGTGCATGCAGACACACACACATAAACAATGAACCTAGGGCAACCACATACCTGCACACATGACATCACAAGTGGCCCATAACAATACTCAGCCTCCTCACACACACACATGTTGTCAGTTGTATGGCTCAGCCTAGGCCTCTACCAACAACACACCCTGTACATATAATGATACCTGTGCCACTGCCTGACATCTGTAACATCGATGCAGGGACAGGCTAACATGGTTCTGATGCACAGGGTGACTGTACAACAGTGTAGCAATGGAATGATGTGTAGCATGTTTTCAGCAGTAAAGTGAAATGCTAATATCTTGGAAGGTGTAGCTGTGCAGCCATGATGCATTCTAGCTTTAATTAATAATGTTGTATTGTTGTCACCAGTATCTGTTCAGATTGTGTTGTGTTTGTCCATGTGCCACATGGCTGATGGGTGTAGTGGTGTCAGCAGGCCTTCTACAGTAGACACCAGTGAGTGTAGTGGGTGGTACACATGCCATGGCTGGGTACAACACACAGTGCCTTTGGTTAGGAAGCAGTACAAGTACAGGACTGTACACATGGAGGTATGTCCCCGTGCAGGTAACACATCTGTTGCACATGTAATCCCACCAAGACAGCACAGGCACAACCACACAGTGGTATATACGTGGTCTGCAATGTGGATGGCATTGAACATGCTATCAGCACGGTGTATGTCCCTCTCCCCACTCCACTGCGATCCTCACCTAAGTAACATGTGTGTGCCAATGCCAGTGGCATAGCCCTACCCTTAGGAGGGTGTGAGGTGCTCAACTACTGTGAATGGTGTAGACAACAACTAGCAACCTGATTACATACACTGTACAGTATTACAGACAGCTATGTGGGGGGATAGATGCAACAGTAACTGCAATTATGGCAGTCGTGTCCACAACAGCCACACCCAGTGAGTTATAGCAACCCCAGTAGTGCTGCACACCTCAACAGTGTGGAGGAGGGCATTGACACATCTATGATCTGTGAAGGACTGTATGCTCACGGGATGGCGACTGTGGTATGTTGGTATATGCCAAGCAGTCCTGGTGGAAACATATCCTGTGAATGGAGGTAGATCCCATAACAACTACACACATTCTTACAAGCGGGATGGTGTGCAAAAGCCTGCTATAATGTACATAGGCATTGTGCACCACCTAACCCTCATCTACACTTGTCATGATTGGGTTGAGGAGGTATACTGGGTTCAGGTTGTATTTTCTGCCTTTGACAAGTCCAACATTGGCAGGGTCCTGTGTGTTGAGATAACCAGTGACAATGGCCATGGGTTAATTGATGGTATGTTCCATGTCCCTGCAGACCACGGTCATCCAGCTACCGGGTGGTAGTTCCCAGCTGACATAGTGGGTTTGTGGATGTCCTTGCCAACATTGGTGAAACCATTGTCAGGTGTAGGGCTATTATATTGTATGAGAGATCCCAGCTACTTACTGCATCTGCCCAGGGGGTTCCCCCAACCATGACATGTCACTTGATTGTACTGCATGATATGTTAGTAATGCCAGCCTTACATCCTACAGGTGGGATGGAGTAATGTTAACGTGTACTGCCCTTGTCATGTAGGGTCCTGCTTATGGGATCTGCTAAGGTTGGTATTGTATTGCAGGCCAGACGTATTTGACTGGGGGGGGGCTATTTATCCATGCCAGATGTATGTTGTTTGGGTCTCTCAAACCCATCAATGGTGCATGTGGACATATATGTTGTGGTTACATTCCCAGTTACATCTACAGATGTATGTCCATATATGCCTATATTGATATATATGCGTTCACCTTTGACAGGGGGACAATCATTCCTTTGGACGGCCCTTTCTGCAAACAGAAAGGACAAACCCGTCGTTTCTTACTGCACCACAGTGAAGAGAACTGCAGTTCTACAGTCACCTTTGCTGACACTCGAACTGCTAGTTGGAATACATATCGTACTGGCGGGGTGCATGACTCTTTCACCCCCCTATGGGGGCCAGGCCCCCCATAACCACCCTACTGTGATATATGAACCCCTAGTGTGCACTGCAGTGGGGATAGGCAATTATTCCCCATCACCACTATAGTGGCATCCGCAACCAAATTGCCTAACCTGCAATGAGCGAATGCATACTGACATTTGCACATTGCACATTCTATGCATGTATTGCAGGATTGTGCAATGTTGGGAACATACTATAAGCCTACCAGCCTCTGGACACATAGACTTCTCCCTCTGAAAGGTGAGCCATATATATGCTAACATATATGCATTCCTAGTGCTGTCTATCTGTGGACATGTGGATATATACAGCTATATCGTTGGCTGTAGTATGTATTGGCTTGTATATATATACATATATATATATATATATATATATATATATATATATATATATATATGTATATAGATATGTCTATACCTATATCTACATATATAGATATGTTATATCCATTCAATGCTGAATGTATATACACACACAAATGCATCTACATGGTGGAATACATTCCCTGTAGTGTTGTATACCTGCCTTGGATGATATGTATGTGGACACATCATGATTATGCATATCTGCCATGGCTTAGTGGTAAATTACTTTGTGTATGATGTGCAGGGTCCTGGTTACGAGCCTTATAGGACCTGTTTATTTTGTTACTGAGTAGAACACACAAACCTGCTTACGACTGCTTTACTGTGCCTTAATCACTCTCTATCCAATGGGATGTGTTCTGGCCAGCAACAAATTAAACAACACTGGCAAGGCTCAAACCAAGGACCCTGCACACCCTAGACAAACCGGTGTACCACTAAGCCATGACAGGTACACAAATATTCAATATTTCAGACACATATCAGCCAGTCCTGTCATGCAACAGTGCAGAGAATGTTTACCAACATCTAGATGTCTGCGTGTGTAACTATAGTGCAACCTTAACAGATACAACATACCCATATATGTATAGATACACATGTATTCAAATATATATGTTGTTTTACTACCTCTATATACATATATATCGCTATCTATGCACATATACCTATATATCTGTTAGCAGGTTAATATATCTATATAGGTATACATGGCCATATATCTGTAGATAGCAATTGCAAATTGACAAATACACCAATGTCCACATGCACCGTTAATGGGGTTGAGAGGCCCCACACACTATACTTCTTGTACGAATATACATCCACCAACAGCCAAATACCTGCGCCCTGCAATACACTACCAAGTACAGTCTGCCTCCCACAGGACATGTAATATGTGGAAGCCGTCCATGTCCCCAGGATACAGATACACATACACATATATACTGATATATATATATATATATATATATATATATATATATATATACATATATATATATATATATATATATATATATATATATATATATATGTGTGTGTGTGTGTGTGACTACACATACACACGCAGATATATGTACAGGCAGATACGTATGTAGGAGGTGCGCACAATATGGAACAGCCAGTATGCCTGCAGTTAACACCTGAACAACTAGACACTGTATGGGCTAAACATACAAATGTCAATCATTGCCTGCAACATATACCCATAGAAAGGTCATAGTACAGACACCACACACAGGTTTGCAGAAATGGGACTTCTTTAATTCTGTACCATAATGGTTCTATATGCCATATCATATAGCTGTTCCAGTGCTGACAACCATATAAACGGAGTACTGCAACTGTATAACAGTTACACTTATACAGTAGTCTAGAAAGGTTCAAAACTGTTGCAGTCCAAGCCAAGCCCTTCAGAATGTACAATAGTGCCGACAGACTGGGCCACAGGATACCACACAATCAACAGTATGTACTGTAGGTGTGTAGTTCAGCAGCCTCTAAATACACTCTGTACAATCTTCGTAGGAGGTAAAGACGTTGTGTGATCCAATGGGTTGCACTCAGAACATATCAAGGCATAACGCACAGAACAGTCTGTATTGCAGGTGGCAGTAGTCTTGCAGTACCCCAAGGCATGTTAGTAGTTGCAATATAGGTGGAGTATACAGTACTGTACATCCACCTACCTTGTGGCAGCTCAACCCTGATTCCCCCACATTTGTAACAGCCTAGGGCTTTTATGGTGCTCCCCACCTGGACTCAATAATACAAGACCATAAACTTCTGCTACATACACTGGCCTCTGCACTGCATAAGGGCGCGCATGTGTTGTGTAGGTGACGTCCATGCATATATGGCCCCAGCCCCAGTGTATGTGTGGGGGATACAACAGCAGTGTATCTGCATATTGCTGGCCAACACCTCACGGGTGATGGGGAAATATACATGCTCACTGACATGTGCTGACATGGCATCCAGGAACTGATGGAGTACCCTGGATGCTGATGTCTGTGAAATCCCCATCATATCCCCAGTTGGCCTTTGGAGGTACCTGTAGCTAGTATTCTTAGCCCTACACATACCTTGGTATCCACTGGGATGGGTTCCCCCCTGTTAGTTCTGTGTATGAGGCATGGCCGGCACAGCTCAACAATTTGCTGCAGGAGGTCCCTGTCCACCCTATAGCACTCCACTATCTCCAGCTCATGTAGCCCTTGGTAGGTTACCATGGGTTTGCACACTCTTCTCCGTCTCCTCACTGTGGGTTGCTCAGCAGCATTCACATCCTTACCACCCTCAGTCTCTTGCACATGCTGGTTTATGATAGCAAATGCAGCCCCTAACATTTTTTTCTCTTGCTTTCGTTTTGTAAAATTTCCTTGTCTGTATACACTGGTGCTACAGGGTTTTTGGGAAAAACAAGGGGGAAAGGTGTTTGCATAGTTTATAGTGGTGTGCTGAGCTGGGCTGGTCTGCTGCTTGTGTAATTGGCTGATTCTGATACATTTCACCTTTCAGCTAAGCTAGTTCTCCTTGATTACCTTCCTACTGCTGTTTTCCCTTCCCATTGCCTCCCTGTTTAAGCTTGTGTGCACACCATGCAAACAGACTGCTCATATGTGCACAGAGCTGCTTTTTCCTGGTTTAACTTCCTTTTTCTTCCTGTAGGACCTGGTGAGTGGCACGCACACCCGCTTACACTTTGTAAAGTGTGCTAGGCAGGTTTAGACACACCCCTGGCTTAGCTGTGCTAACCTAGGAGCAATCTCGAGGCACAGGTCTCCAATCTGCTTAAGTATGCCTGACACCCCCCCATGATGTCACCTATATCCAAGTCTTGTACCCAGCTATTTATACTCTTGGGACCTGCCTCACACCCTGGGAAAATCTGGGATTCACTAACCTTTCCCTCATTTGCATAGGATTGCCTACTAATGCATAGTTACATGTCCCACACTGAGCCTCCCCTCTTAGCAACCACTACTCACTGGTCAAGTTTTCTTTTGCCTGCCATTGACTTGCATGGCAGAATACTGATTTTAGTTAGAATGCTTATTTTAGGTACATTTTACTGAGTTCCCTCAATCCTGTTTGCGCGTCGCTGCCCTATACTTAACCAGGTGAGATTGGCGAAAAAAAATTAAAAGTTGTTTTTTTATTTATTAAACATTTTGCAATGACAGTGGCCTTCTACTTGGCCATTGGCATGCTTCCTCAGTAATTTGTAGCCTTTATTTGGAGCTGTCATAGCTCGGTTTTGCGGTTTGCAGAAATGTACTTGGTTACTAACCGAGTACATTTCTGCAGACTGCACTCATCCTGCACTGACAGCTGCCGGCTTCCTGGATCACATATTACCCTCATTTGCATGGTTTTCACCTGCAAATGAGGGTAATTTGCATACAGGAACTCGGTCCGTGCAGGATTAGCCTAAGAGCTCACGTGCACTTCCCGGGAGCTCGTTCCTGGATCGCACGTCTGCCACATTGCCGAAAATAGCTCTTCAACTAATCCTGCACGCTATAAAGGGCTTCATAAATCCGGGGGACAATCTTCAACTCATACATATAAAACAGACCTCTTGGGTCAGAAAATAAACAGCTTGTACGAGAGCATCATCTAATGAAATCAGTTGGAAAAAACGCATACTCCTTCTGCATAGCTAAAATCTGAAACACCCTCCCCTTATCTTTAAGGTCCAACTCCAGTCTCACAACTTTCAAAATTGCACTTAAGGAACACCTTTCTAAATCCTGGATATGCTCTTGCTCATCCCCAGTTTGATAACTCAGACTTCTTCACACTTCTTCTTCCTTCCATTCATACTATTAACTCTGTCTACTTTAATCACCTTACTTTAACCTCTTTGTCTCGCATCCTCTATCATTCTTTAAACTCTAACTAACCTAATATACTATTTTCTCTTAATCTACTTCTCTTCTTCCATGTTCCTACTACTACGTCCCTTCCTTATTTCATTTCCTAAACTATCTTCTCTACTACTTTAAATTTTCCTTTTGACTACTCCAATAATTTATATTATGGAAAACATAGTCGCTACATGTAAAATAATGTAACTATACTATGTAGGTAATTATTTGCGTATATATATATATATATATATATATATATATATATATATATATATATATGCTACTGATAAGGTGAAATTATTATTATTATTATTATTTTTTTTTTTTGCTACTGTCAAGTGAATTCTTTTGTTTATACCGCTACAACTTATCTTTTTGTTTAACTTTTTGTGGAGCTTTTCTCCCAAGACCTCCACTGAAAATGGGTTCTTTATGGCACAGTTGGACTTTCCCAGAAAGCAAATGTCAAATAAGTAAATAAATAATAAATAAGTCTATTTCCTAACCAGGGTTTGTGCAAGAGCAGGTTCAGAATTCAGAGAGGTGTGATTTGAGAAGTTTTTGTAAAGTTGGAAGTATTAGTAGTTATTCTGATATTTAATGGCAGGGAATTCCAAGGTTGGCTATGCAGTCTCAGTAAAGTGAAACTCCAACTGCAATGTTAGGTTTGGATATATTTAAGAAGGATTTGTTAATGGAATGCAATACCCTGTTGTATTTGTAGATTTTGAAGTACTGATGTTTTTTTCTGGCTAATTTAGTATTTGATGGGTGAAGGTGAGTTAATTACACGCAAGTAGATTTGGTAGTTTGAGCTAAGATAGTTGTTTTAAAGCCAAACAATGATGGGATCTGAAATTTGATTCTGTAGCAAATGTTGCGATTTTATTATAGCAAGTATTGAGTTTCACTAGGTCAGATTTCTTAATATTTGTGAGAATTTGTGAGGTGCATAGTAGCATAGAGATAAGATGGGTTCTTGCTATAGTGGCCTTTGAAGATTTGTTTAGAAAATGTCTTTTCTGTGTAGGGTTCCTATTTTTTTGTGAACTTTTTTATTGTGATATGTTTATGTTGAATTTCATATTATGGTCAATGGCCACTCCAAGTAATTTTGTTTGGGAAACCATAATAATAGTTGTATGGTTTGATGATGATAAATTGAATGGTGGGTGGGGGTCTGCAGCTCTAGTTTGATAGAAGAGCATGAGTTTTGTTTTGTTAGGGTTAAGTATAAGTTTTGCATTGTTTAGTCAAGATACCGCTGCACTGGATGACTGCTGGGTGATTTTTTGGAGTTTTTGTAGTGCTGGGATGGCACAAAACAGGGTGGAATCATTTGCATATTGAACTATGGAGGCAAGTGGGGTGGTAGTATGAAGATTGTTAATAAAGACAGTAAAAAAGAGAGGACCCAGAACAGATCCCTGTGGTACTCTCAAGGATATGGGCAGTAGTGAAGACAGATTTTGTTGCCATTTTACAGCTTGCTGGTGAACAGTTAGATATTGCTGGAAACAAGTAAGTGCAGAATGGTTAAGTTTAAGTTTTGAGAGTGTAGTTAAGAGTTTAGAATGAGATACAGTATCAAAAGCTTTAGACAGATCAAGAAATAAGGAAATTAAACTGCTTTCATTGCGATGGTGGTTAATTTTAGTAAAGTTAACAAGGGCAGTGGTGGTACTGTGATTACGATGGAAACCAATGTGAGTGTTAGATAGGAGATTGTTGGTTATTAGATAGTTTAAGATTTGTGAATGAATGCACCTCTCAAGTATTTTAGATAATGATGATACATAACTATTGTCCAATAATTTGAGAATTCTGTTGAGTTTCCACCTTTATGTTGAGGGATGATATATGATACTTTCCAGATTTAAGTGACTTGTTGTTCTGAAGTGGATTGATTTATTACTATGGATATTGGATAGGATATTGCATCTGCAGTGATTCTTACATATTCGGCAGGTAGATAGTCAGCAGCAAGTGTAGCAGGTTTAAGCCTTTTGACATATTTAACTATGGTGTTTATTGGGACAGGTTGGAAAGAGAAGTTATTTGGATCAAGTGTGGGTACGATGTGAGTCAGGGTAGGGGAAGAGCAATTATTGTTTGTGTGGGCTAGCATGGATTCAGTGAAGTATCTGTTAAATTGTGGGGCTATGCTGTCTTAGTATCAATGAGTGTTGGGGAGGGAGTACTAGTTTGCCCTAGCTATAGGATTCTTTTGATGATAGCCAAGAATATTTGTGGGTTTCTTTGATTTTTTGATTGGACACTGCTATAGTAATTTATTTTGTCCTGTCTAATATATTTTTTAGATTTATTTCATAGTTCTAGATATGTTTGTTTGTTGGCTGTAGTTTTGTCCTTGAGCCATTTCTCTCAGACCTTATCTCAAGTTTTTAACAGATATCTTGCTTGTTTGGGTAGCTGTGGCCATAATAGGATTGTATCCTTATTGTTCTTGGAGGTGCCACAATGTTTAGGATATTAAGGAAGGTTGAGTTAAAGTATTCTCTCTTCTCCTTGAAACTTCTTTTTTGCAAGGGGCAAGCCACCCTCTCCCCACCACCAAACTTATATATACTAACTGAGAGATTGCTATACCTCTGAGAAAGGGAATATTCCCAGAAATGGCCATCTTGGACTTAATATACATAAGACCATTTTTTCAAACATTCAGTCTCAGTTTACCATGTCCTGACTTTTCAAACTGTCACTTGTAATGAACGGTATAAGGACAGGGGAGCAATGGAAGATGGTGGTAGATTCTGGAGGGGTGAACTAGAGAGAAAGCTGATTCCTGAATCTTCTGTTCTGAGAGAGAACTATATGTCTTGAAAGGCAAGCGTTGATAAAAGTTTTTAGGGCCTTGTTGCAGGTTATTTGTAAAAATAAAGCTGACCAGTCCATGTGGGCAAATTCTAATATAAACATTTCTTCAAAGTCTTTATGGAATTCAGTCTAGCTGCAACATTTTTTCTCAGAGATATAGAACTAAGAAAAAAAATATGAATGAATAACATAGTTAGCAAGAACAACTGATATTTGCAGAACGGATTCAATATTATTATCACTAACAAAAAAATAATTACTAAGAAATGTGCATCTTTCAGCTCAGGTATTGTGCCTTAATAAAACAGGCAGAGTTAGCATACTTAGAAACAATTAAAAAGTTGCTGTGTAATAATGCTTAAAAGCTGAGCAATTAAACTAGACTCCCACAACATTACTGTCTTCCAAGCAGCTGAATAACAGCTAATGCAAGGAGTGAGAATATTATACAGATACTCAGTTAAATAAAGTGTAATAGGATTCATACAGTGTCTAGGAAGGAGTTAACTACTCAGTAGTGTGTTTCACGTGTAGGTATAGAAATGTGATATTATAGCTGTGAAACATGAAAGCAACACACCTGGTAGGGAAACAATGTTTACAGGCTTCAGTACCCAGAAAATGAAGTACAGAGATTCAAAATCTTAGAAGTCTGTACAGAAAATACATAAGTGGTGAATTAATCATATAATTTTCAGCTGTACAAATTAAAATTTATCAGTTTCAAAATGATGAAGAAACAATGGCATCCTGTAAGCATACAGGTAGGAAATCAGATATTATGGATCAAAGATGAAAGACTCTCATATTAAGATTCTAACACAGGCAACCTCCATAAAGTAATGCAGTAATCCATATGAAAAAAACGTTAGGTTGTTGGAGCACAGAGACTGAAAGTATGGATGTGATGGCCCCATTGCAACACCAGGAGCTGAAGAATGGTGCCATGTATTGTCATCTGGAGTGACATGCATTCAGAACCTGTTTCCCTATAGCTTGGAGTACTCCCTTTCTGTAATTAGGCTGGTGTTCCTTAATGCATACAAAGAGTGAATTGACATTAGGTCCTAACAGAGACCAAGAAGCTAGGGGCATTTTTCGAGGCACTGGATCTTTCAGAACTTTTACCTAATTTGGAAGATGAGTTACTGCATCAGTTTACTATTAAGAATCTTGGGAACACTATTAGGAATCTGAGAGCTGGGGATTCCAAGATGGTGGCTGAGCTGTGATGATGTGCTTTTACCAGCTTTGGGTCTCCCAGTGTTTTGGGTTATTTTCACTATGTTTCAGTGATTTATTTGATTGAAACACTCGGGACTACAATATGCTACAGTCTGCTTCTCAAACACTGTCATTTGAAGTTCTTAGCAGATGCTCCCATGGAATATAAATTAGTAAGAAGACAGGTATCTCATTTTTGTTAGTTCCTGATTAAAAACAAATTTCAATTTCAGATGCTCTTTCCAAGTAAGCTGGGTTTTTCCTAGAAGTGTTGCAAATGTCACATAGCAGATTACAAAGATGCAAAGGCTATATGTCTGATAATTCATTCAGACTGCACTGAAATGTTTATATAAGCATTTGGACAATTAGTAAAGTCTTTTAGGCTTTCTTCATAAGCTATTTGCTGGATACAATTTTGGTATTACTTATTACGTTGCTAGTCAAGTTGGTTTTAAGCAGTGGGTCCTGAAAATCCTTTAACAGTTTCAGTTTTACTTTTACCTTACTATTGCTCAATGTAATTTATAGATTTCTTTCTTTTATATTTTTATTTTGCATCCAAGTTTTTAAACCGATAGACTCCTTTTCCAGCTTGTTGTTGTTGTTGTCTTGTGTCTTTTGGCTTTTCCCAGTTAGGGGTCGACACAGCGGAACTCCCGTCCGCTAATGATTGGTAGTTAATTTTTACATGCCGAGTTACCAGCCCTGATGCACAACCTTCAACGAAGGTATGCCCATTCACGCATGTCTCCACGCAGAAGACGCTCTAGCTGAGAATCGAACCGGACAGCGTCTTGTTAAGATATATTAATTTGTTGGGAGCAGTGTCTACAGTTCTGCATGTGTTAAGCTATCCATTCATATATATACAATACTCTTAGTCTGTTATTTTCTTGTGTGCTTTTATTTTTCACTATTGTTCTTTAATGCACAGTTCCACTATTGCCCCCTCCTTAACATTAGTATAGTGTAGGTTAGATGTTATTTTGTATTTTTTAACCAGAATACTTTGCTGCAAATTCATTTTGCTTAATCTCACTTCTTTCTTCAAAGCTGACCTTTCTTAGTTTGCAGGCAAGTGTCCATGATTTGCCTTGGCCAACTTCTGTGGGTGGAACCTATATACTAGATAGTGGATTTTCTGATGTACAAAACACACTTCTATTGATTTTTTTTTTCTGTACAAACATTTTAGCATGTGTTTCCAGTTTCAAATTATTCCTTTTTTTTGGGGGCGGGGCAGTGAATGTAGAATTTTCAGGAGGGTGGTGATTTGAAAACAGAGTTAGAGAGTAAAGAACTGCACTGGCTGTGTAACCTACAATGCCATTTTCTCTTCAGGGCTTAATAAATCTGTAAATTGTTTGTGTCTTTCGGCTTTTCCCGGTTAGGGGTCACCACAGCAGAACTCCGGTCCGCTAATGATTGGTAGTTGATTTTTACGTGCCGAGTTACCAGCCCTGATGCACAACCTTCAACGAAGGTACGCCCATTTACTCATGTCTCCATGCAGAAGACGCTCTAGCTGAGAATCGAACCAGACAGCGTCTTACTGTGAGGCAACAACTATAATTTAAAAGTAAAAGCTTCTAAGTTGTATAGGTAATATTTTAAGTTTTAATTGATAGTTAATTGGTCATGTTTTGTTCAATATTGCTGTACCCACTTTCTTGAGTAGATAAACATTTAATTCATAAGTTAATAAATTAATTAAAGGAAGAACTGTTAAGAGGATGAAATACTAAAGTGTACCAGAATGGATTTAAACATTTTAGATATAGCTTCTGAGCAAGCTAGGCCAGAAATTGGAGACATAATGCTGCAACTGTGTATTGTGCAGCATTAGAGATAAGGAGATACAGCTCTACTTTGTCTGTTTTTATGGAGCATTGCTTGGGGCGGCCATGGTGGTGCAGCAGTTAGCATTGCCGCCTCACAGCAAGAGGTTCTCCAGTTCGATTCTCGGTTGGGGTGCCTTCTGTGCGGAGTCTACATGTCCTCCCTGTGGTTGCGTGAGTTTCCTTCGGGTGCTCCGTTTTCCTCCCACATCCCAAAGACATGCAGTAGGAGGATTGGACACAGTAAATTGGCCCTAGGTGTGAGTGTGTGTGTTTGTGTGTGTGTGCCTTCTGTGGAAGGTTGGGTTCCGGGCTGGCAACTCGACACCAAAAAACTCCACTGCCAATCATGAGCAGACAGATGATCCACTGTGGTGACCCCTAACCAGGAAAAAGCCAAAAGAAGAAGATTGCTTAAATAGAATAGAATAGTAGAACTTTGTATGTAAAAGTTACAGTATGAATAAACAAAAAAACACTGTCAGAAGAGTGTAATCAGACAGAGTGCCATTATGCTTATAACCTTGAGTATAACAGGTGTTGTGCAAAGGAAAGTTACTGCACATTAGGTCATTAGAAATTTGCTCAGTCATGGGAAATCTGCTCAGAGTTTCACAATATTCTGAACTGTAGCAGTCTAAGCTATAACTAGATGATGGTTGCATGTTGTTGCTGTGAGCTTAAGGATATGAACTGTGATTGGGAAAAAATATTCTAGAAGGAACTACCTAAGCTGGCCAGTGCTTTGTTTCATATATATAAGTTAGTCTTCATAGTCTGCCTTGTTAGATTGCCCTTTGTTTAGTCTCATTAGCTGCTAATCTATTTTGGACTTAATAAATTATTTCCATGACATGAATTTATTTCTTAGTAAATTTACTGTATACGGGAGAGTATTATGAAGATGTACAGTGGGATCTTGGCTGAATATTTCTGTGCAGTGCCCTGGGTTAGCTGTGAATGAGGTGCTTCTGGTTTGCTAGTCAATTTTGAACCCTGATGTTATTTCCCCATGGGTATCTTGGGAGGGGGTTTCTGTTACCTGATGAGGTCCCTTTTCTCAATTTTCACTATTTTAGGCATTGATGGAGACTGTAAACAAATTGCAAAAAGTCAGCACTGTAAGTATCCAGTTATAGTGGTTCTCAGTGCAAATGCATTTTATATGGAGACAACTGGTCAGTCCTCAGATATTAAAAGGTCACAAACTACTTTCTTAAAGGATAAAGTTGGACTTTAATTGGACATCAATCACAAAGTGGTAAGTCCTGTAGGCACTCCCACCACCTTTCATTTGTAACACTCTTAACATTCATTACCTTATTCCTTCTGTATTCCTTCAACATATTGTCTTTACTATAGTCTCTCTATTGTAACACACTCAGTCTTTATTCCTGTTATCATTTCCTGTTTCTTTCCATTAATACAAAGAATGTAATTACTTCTTCAAGCCTTTCCTTCTTCACTTATAGGTTTGTGCACTTTTTTAGACTTTCTCCCCTCTTTTTATATTTTACTTATGTTTTCTAACTGTAAATACATTTAGTTGATACTGCTTTTGTAAAATTATACTGCACTATCCAAACCAATTACTTAGATAAATGCAATTTGTCTGTGCGTTTGCTAATATTTGGTGGTTTATCAACTGTTATCTTGGGCACAGTGATTTTCAGTGAATACAAAGCTTTTCTCCCTGGGCCTTTACTGAACACACACAGGCTTTGCTCAGTCAGTCTGTCCCTGTCAAGAAATGTAAATCAATCAGTCAGACAACAGAGACTGTTACTTGTTCTGTGTTGCTTTATTCTAGAATGTGTATGCTTGGTTTCTGTTGCAGAACTGCATGTAATGCTGTAAGTGTCCATTGTTCTTGCTGGTTTCCTGATGCCACACTGTGGTTCCTTATTCCCTACCTTTCTCTCTGTCATCTTTTTATTTTTTCTTGATGGAATAAAATGTATCAGTTAAAGAATACTCACACCAAAAATAAATCCTTCTCAATTCAAATATTGAAAGGTCTGCACTGCATTAAATAAAACCTGTAAAATATGTAGTGAGATCCAAAAATATCCATAAGAGAATCATAGAAGTGATTAGGTAAAGAGAATGGCTTCACTGAAGAAACTGAATTTGAAAGCAGAAGCTTTCATCCAATGTTGCCCACATTTATACTTCTTTACATTACACCTGTTTAATAGCAAGATGTGGCAATGTATCTATCCAATTTGTCCTTTAAATGTGTTCCACGTTCTGTCTCACTTATTTCCCCATCTACCTCTTCATCCTATCCACACTTGTTCCAAGTCCTCTTTAATGTCTCCATGAATTCCCTACTGTTGTAGTGCATTCCACTCCATGAAGAAAAACTTTCACAGATACAAGGAGAAGTTGGCCCCTACAATTTGCTGCCTGTGGCTTCCCCTACCCAGTCTCACCTTCTTTTCAAAATGACTCTTTCACATATCACTGACATGATTAGGTGCATCCATAACATATCCCCATCTCTTCTGGTCTCTAGTGAGAAGAATTTTACCTCCTCTAGGCTTTGGTCTTATTTTTTTCACTTTATTTCTTCTGGACTCCTTTCATCAACCTGACATAATTCTCTTTGTATGCCCACCAAAACTGCACATAACAAGATGTTACAATGCAAATGTGTCCATTACCTAGCGTGGTTAAAATCATGGACAATTACAATGGAACTTATTTAAAATGATGCATGGGACCTATTTATATTAGATATGGAGCAGATGGGGTAAATAAGCAGAGATATTCCTTTCTAATTATTTTAGTATTCTCTGAAGAGGTAATGTCAGTACTTGGTAAGGGGTTAACAGTGCATATTGCTTATCTTGTATACTTGCGCTTTAAATATTTGATGTTTTAAATATTTCACGTTTTGAAAATATTTATTTTGAAAAACATTTGATGTTTATAAAAACACTTCTTGAAGCATAATTAATTGTTAATTGCTTGACAGCTGAATGGAAGGTAAAATAAGCTCATCTATTTATAGTTAGATGATGCACTAGATATGTTATTACATGTAGAAGACCAGCTACTAATTAGATTATAGATTTTGGCACTCATGGTTTATGTAATAAAGGGTTTTAGATTTTATTTAAACTGTTTAGCATGGCTGAAACCTCATACTGCTTATTTTGAACATACTGAGACTTGCAGTAGGTCATTATGGCATGACCCTGCCATTGTATCTCCTTGCATAATTTGCAGTGGCTGGAGTCTAATCACTGTCATGCTCAAATACAGTGATGCTATGCTTTGCCTGCAAGCTCTTACATGCTTGAAACCACCCATACTTATCTGTTTTGTGTAGACAAACTGCACAGCAGCTTAAGGAATCAATGGGTAGACTCACCCCTGTTACTATATTAAAACAAATCAGTATGGTGGCACTACATACTGTGTTATCACTTGTAAAATATGGAATAACTGTCCTAACAGACAGAGGTATACCCAAGAGACAGGGGCATGTTCATGAAAAATGTAAGTAGTCACTTTTAGTTTATTTGTTATGTGTAACTGTGGAATAAATTAGCTAATTTGCTTATTTGACCATATAGTAGTTATCACTTTAGTATCTATTATGGGTTGTTACTAGACATGGGGTCCAGCAGACCAGTGGGCCTGGACCAGTTTCACCACAGCAATGTCTAGTTAAGTGGCTTGCTCAGAGACACAGCAGTTTTGAGTGTTGTCTATTACAAATACTGATAAACAGAAATAAATATGATAATCATTAATTTGACTCATGGCATAGTTGCATGAGAGGTCATTCAACATTACTGTGTGTTTATATACTTAAGGCCTTTGACATTTCGCCAAATAATTCCATTATACACAGGCATTTTAGTTAAAGATAAATCAATACATTATTTATAGAATCATAAAATGGTTGAGGTGCAGAGAACAAAGGGTGATAATGAATGAAGAAAAAAATGGAATGAATTAAAATTACATGTGGGGTATCACAATGATCAGTCCTGGAACTGTTACTCTGTATGGTCTTCGACAGACTTTAATTTGGGCAAGTATGCTCATGATTACAAAATCAGTACAGCTATTTATCATAGTGGCTATGTCTGCAAAATAAATATATAAATATATACATATTTGGCCAAAATAAATTTATCAACATCTAATGGCACTCTACACTTCAGTGCTAATAAGTACAAAGTTATGACATTCACAAAGTTTGAATGTAACTTGATAGTGTTGAATAATTGCCAACTTGAAGTTGTAGACTCATTCAGAGATTTAGGAATACATATTGTCCAAGGACTCATTTTCAAAAGACATGGTGAAGACTAAGAACAAGGATTTAAGGCAGCTCGGACTGCTAGTGTGAATAAGACTAAGAATAATAACTAGATGGTCAATAGTGCCATGCTTCTTGTAAAAAATACATGCTTAGGTCAATTCTCGAGTACAGCTTGATCTTCTGCCAATTATCACTTGCAGATTTGTAGAATTTGCAGATTTTTCCAAAAGCTTACCAGGCCTTAAATATTGCACATATGATAAGAAACTCCCAAAATTACAGTTATTTTTAGTTTAGGATATAAAATGTGCTGGGGAAAAATATGTCTTATATTTAAATCAGTGGAAAATATTGGATTAGGAGAATACCTAGGTATTGAATTGACTGCCAAATTAGATAATATTAGACCAAGAGATCTACTTTTTAAATTGAACAAAAAGTAATACAAGAAAAATGGGTATATATTTATCTCAATGTATCTCATTGTTATTCTACAAATTACCATTAAAGGCACACACTACAATACCAGTGAGTGTTTTTAAACTTAGACTGGATAATTCCATAGCAAACATGCACATGCATGGAATTAAGGACTCTGCATTCACTGATGGCCTTGGGGCCTAAATGCAAAAAGATCCTACTATGAAACCATGGAGATGGTTATTCCCAGATAGATTTTTCCAGACAGCAGATATAAATACGTACATAAATAAATAAATAAATAATTGCATGTATATAAACAAATGTACTGACTTCGCAGCATTGTTGCTATGAACCAGGTAACAGTTGAGGTTCAGTACTTTACATTTGCCTGCTCCGAACCTCAACTGCCACCTGTCATAACACTTGGATAGCCTTTCTATATTGTTTCTTAGGGTCCTTCCTCCATTCTCCACTACTATCCCTAACTTGGTATTGTCATGATGCACACTCAAGGATACCCAGTCTTTCTGTTTACAGTTGTGAATAATGGCAATAGATGCTGGCATTCAAAGTAATAAGGCAACTTTGATAACTCACAAAATCGCAGTATAGCAGAGAAGTAGTTAGCTTCCATCTTACATCTTCAAATGTAAAGCTGGAACACCAGACTCAGTGCATTATGAATTAAGTAGTTCTTAAATACACAGACCTATATTACATATCCCCAGTTACATATATACATGGTTAAAGCTGTACACATTTCTTATCACAACCCCCTCAACAAAAGAGAGAATGTTGTCTAATGAAATCATGGTGCACAGAAGTTCAGTGTTTGACACACATATTTAACACTTTTGAATGTAATGCAGAAATATACAAATTAATTATATTTACATTTTATACACTTTTACCAGGCAATTATTATTTCAGTAACAGTATAGTGGTGGTAGGTACCTGTGAAGGAAAAATGGTTGGACAAATGCTTATAACATTTAAAGTTCTCTGAGAGTCTCTCATTGGACCAGTCTAGGTAGCATCAGGAACACTTACATTTGGATTAATACCACTTAGATTTCAAAGTCTGTAAATCATTGGAACATATTTCTGATTCAAGACAGCCACTTTGATAACAGATAGTGGGTTGCAGGCTGAGACATTGAAGAAATCAGAATATTTTGACTAGCTAAGGATCTCATCATCTTTGACTGAAGCACATGGGTATGGCTCCCTTGAGCTCAACTTTCTTTTTCAGGGTCTTCAGAAATGGTTTGGCTAGATGTCTGCTTTGACAATGGCACCATCTTTGGTTTGCACCATGCAGGACCATAGTGCATCATTTTTCTCTTTCACAACACCAGCCATCTCTCACTTTCTTTGACCCTAAAGTTTAAGGTATGCTGGCTGGCTTGGTTGGAGAAGAGGTAGAGCTGTAGAACATAGTTTGCAATAAAGTACTTTTAAGAGTCTTTCCTCATAATGGGTTCCTATTGAATGTTTTTGTTCAAGTTTGAATTCTGGCATAGGTATGTTAGCCCACATTTGTCTTCCAGGCATTAGCTGTGCAGGGCCTACACCTTTTGCACTGTGTAGAGTAGCATAATAACACATGAGAGCTTGGCAAAGATCAGGTCATTAAAGAATTTGTTAGCAGTTTGGAGCTCTCTCTCTTTCTCAACAGCTGTGTTGGACTGTGAATAGTGAGCAGTGAATGTAGTATATATAATGCCATAGTCCTCAGTAAATTGATGGAACTCAGTAGCTATGACCTATGTACAATTGTCTGTAAATTGGTAACTGGGAATCCTATATCTGGAAATCATGTTGTTGAATCTTGCAATAATTATTTGATGAGTTGTGGCTGATACTTGTAGTATTTCTATATTTTGAGAGTAATAGTCCACTACTATGAAGCAGTTTTTCCTTCAGACTTGCAGAAGTCAATAACTGTTTTCTGGCAAGAACCCTGTGTTAAAGGAGATGGCAGTAATGGTTCTCTCCTTTGGGTTTCTTTGTATATAATACATAACTGTCATTTTAACACATGCTTTGTAATGTCCATGTTGATGCTGGACCACCATATAGGAATCTTGGCTCTTTCATAGCATCTTGTGAGGCCTTAATGTCCTTGTTGCATTTGCTTTAACAATTTGACATGTTGAAAATGGCAGAACAATTCCATGTCAATACAGTATTGCTTCATCTGGTACAGACAGTTGTGTTCTAACACTGTAATATTAATACATCAGATGCTTTGTCTCTATCTAGTAGTTAATCCTTTATCCCTCACATGTTAAGTAATCATTTTCAGCTCATCATCACATCTAGTAGATTGTTTCAGTTTTTCTAGTCTTTTTGAAGTCATTGGTTGGAGTTCAATAATGATTTGTACATAGATAGCAACATCTTTTTAGGTATCAGATTGTGTATGATTGCATTCTGGATATCTGGTGATTTCCAACCACATGGATTGCTTTGGCATTGAAATATCTCAGTCTCATAGTAAGCAACCTTTGCTATCTGGGTGGTGCTTTGTCTAAATTGTAGACACTAATCAGTGTAATCTGTGCTTTGTGGACAGTCTGGAGTTGGAAACTCAACAGCCCCAGTAAGTATCTTGAGAACTTTCCCCATGCCCACAATTTTGCAAATAACTATTTCTGTCTTTGTGATTATCTGCTGTCAACACTGGTTAGTATGTTAGATCAACAATCCAAAGGTCTTAAAACTTGCCCATCCATCTGCAGTAAAGTAGCACCCAGGTCACAGCTATTGGCATCAGCGCTCACAACTGTAGGTAGAAGCATAACTGGATTTTTAATAACTATGGCTGAACTCTGTATTGATGTCCCACCTCCCCTAAAAAAAAACAAACAAAAAAAAAAAAAAACAAAAAAAAAAAAAACAAAGGTACAAAGGTACCACACATGGAGAATTGTAGGCTTCAGGTTTTAGCAACAATTTTTCTTTTAAACTGTAGCAAACTGCTTGCTACAAATGTAGCAAACAATCTCTACAGTTTAGACCACACAGAGAATGCTACAGTGCCCAGGTTTGACTGTAAATGCAATGACAACTTAAATACTAGTATGCATTAAAGACCAATCAGGATCATCCAATTTCTCCCCCTAACACTGCAGTGGTAGCAGTTGCCTCCTTAAACCCATCCTAGCTATGTTACTGATTGTAGGGCTTGTAATGTTATAGTACACAAGCACTGAAGCAGGACCAGCATTTGTTTAACCTTGCTGAAAGTTTGGGCCTGAGACTTGCCCCATGAACAGGGTACATCTTCCTTTACTAAATCTGTCAGTGAGTGTAGCACTGTGGCCAGATCTGATACAAATTTGCCCAAGAAATTTATCATGGCTAGGGACTTACATAGCTTGATTATATAGGCTTGACATATTACCTCCACTGTTGCTTTGATGCTGCCTGTGTCTGGTCTGAGGCCCTTATGTAACATTTATCCTGTAGCAGAAATATTATTTTTCAAACTTTCCAAAATTGTATTCAGTATCAAACCAGAGCTTTTTAATGTTTCAGAGTACTTCCTCCAGTCTCACATCATGTTTTGTGACTTTTTATCAAGACCAAACATTAGCACACCATCAGTGATAATAATAATCCCTTCATGCCCTTTCAACAGATTGTTCATTTCATGTTGAAATATTTCTGGAACTGCAGTTATACCAAATGGCAATCTTTTAAAATAAAGCTTTCTAATTGGAGTAATGTAGGTTGTTAGCTTTTGATTGTCTTTCTCTGGAAGTATCTGCCAAAACCCATTTGAAGCTTCTAATGTGGAGAATACTCTGGCATCAACCATCTTAGGTGCAATATCCATTTAGGGTAGGTAGAATAAATCCTCTTTGATAACTTTATCATTTAACTTTTTCAGGTCAAGACATATTCTTACAATGCCATTTGTTTTAATGACTGTAACCACAAATTCACAACCAGTAGCATAGCTAGGGTGGGGTGAGATGGGCAACTGCGTTTGGTGCAAAGTGTTGGCAGGTGCGATCAGCCATTCAGGATCTCTCTTTTATGCAATATTAGCTTTAAAAAGCCAGTCCTGCATTTGTGATCAAACCTGAGCACTGTAGCACTCCATGTGTAGTCGAAACTATAGCAAATGGTTACCTAAGTTTAAAAGTAAAAAAATAAAATGTCTCTCTCTTTTTGTAACTAAAACCTGAGTGCTGTAGTGCTCTGTTCTGGCAGGGTATAAACTGTAACAACTGCTTACTACAGTTTAAAAGAAGTCATTTTTTAAATAAAATGTGCGGAAGGAGGGGCATGGCACAGAAACGGGACCTGAATGGCTGGGACAGGAGAGGAAGTGGAGGGGGTGTGCTGTGCATCTGGCCATCTGATATATGTGAAAGTAGAAAGAATGGTCATTGCTATTTTTTTATTTTTTATTTATTTTTTTACTCTTCACTGGGGGATGTGGATCTGTAGCCATCAGCTGTAATTATGGTAATTTTTTTTAATGCTTTTCAGTGGAAGAATGGGAAAAATTCAATGTAACTGTTTTTTTTTCCGCTTTTCACTTGAAGAACTGAGAGGATAGGGCACTGGTTCATGGAACTGGCACAGGACTTTTGTAGAACAACATACACCATGCACAGCATTTAGCTGGTTCACTTATACTTTAAGTTCACCTTCCTATTTGGAAAGTTTATGAAATGACACTCATCTGGGTGCGATCAAGGCATACGAGACAACATTTAGTTTTAATTTTATTTTTACTGGCCCACAATTAAGCAAATCATCTTCCCTAATGACAGACATATATATAATTTTTATTCTGGCAATCTTCCACAATTAACATGGTACAGTTCTGCTGAACAGATTATTTATGTATGGTCCTTCTAACACATGAACCCAGAATTCATATCAGAAATTGCTTGTAATCTGCCAATGCACCTGAGTTTGCATGCAGTGCTACATTTCTTCTTCATGCAACTGCAGACAGTTTGAGATGAGTCTGTAAATATCAAGTGATACTTCTGTAACATCAGTGCCTGTATCAGTTTTATAACTTACTGAGATTCCATAAATCAGAAGTCTGCCTTGCCAATTTTATTTAGTATTTAGCACAGCAGTTACTGAATTTAGTAAGAAATGATTTCTGAATATATTTTTCACAGCTATTCCGAAAGGCTGCTTCTTTCACTAGCATAATTTTACAGATGACAGCAAGGTGTCCTATCTTGTTTCATTTTTAAACTTTCTTCCATGGGTGCACCTTATGCATTTGCCAAGATTGCATTCACTCTGCTTCTCAGGTACACACTTACTTTGGCCAGTACAATGCTTTTTACTAAATTAGCCATTTTCTTCATGTTTCTTTACAGACATCTTTTTCTGTACTCATAAATTTGGAGCATGTTCTGATTCTCTTCATTATCCTACAGTCTTTCTACCCAGTGCCCCACATTTATTTCTGGGTCTTCCAGCTTCTCCATTGTAAGCTAGAGGCCAGTTAAGGGCATTCTGGGGTGTCTAGCCATCACCTCCAGCTAGGGAATTATATGTTTTATAACCTGTCCTTTATTTCACCATATCCAGCCTTCCCTGTGGTCCATGGACTGTCCTTGGGATGGGCATGCTGATGTATTACTCCCACCTCTATGGAAACTCAGCCAATGACCACCACCTAGTCCCTTATTCTTGACATGCATCACCACATTGTTCTCAGCCTTTACCAGGGATCAGATATGAAGGGCACCAGTAGGAGCACGCACTCAATTCTCCTGGTATGGAAACGCTCACCCATCCTTGCCAAGCCATCAGTTATCAGAGCCACTAATTGAATCCAGATCAAATGGACTGTAGTCAGGGCTTTATCCCTCTATATCTCACAAGTGGATATTTGCTGTACTCATATTATATTTTTATCTCTTTACTAGTTCAGTCACTCTAGCAATTTGAATTATTTTTTTCAAAGTTAAATTTACTTCCAGCTGTATTAATTAGACACTTCAGTGTCAGCCAGCCCAGTTGCAATTTTATCTCTAACATGTTCATCTTTTGTCTGGTTAAATCTCAGTTTTCAGAGTTTATACAAGCAGCTGGCAAAAGCTTCAACAGACGCTTCTTTACCTTGGACAGATCTCTGAAAGTATGCCCTTTCATAAATATTTCTTTCTGGCACAAAACGTTCATTGAAATTACTTATGACTGACTTACATGCCAGAATCTGGCTCTCAGAAAGAAAAATGAACTATAAATAGCTTCCAATGTTTTCCCATAGCATAAAGTAAAGCATTTGTATGGATTTCTTCACTTTCCTAATCCAATTAAGCTGCAATTCAAAAACATATACATCTCTGTCTCTGTAATGGTTAAGAAAATGGCTACACAAAGTTAAAAGATTCTGGTGGGATTAAACTTATCTATTTTTGGTAAACAGTTCATTATTTTGTGTTCAAAGTCTGATAATCACTGAAAACAACTTTATTTCCCTTCTACAAATGTTGCTTTCCAACAGACCTGGGGAATTACAGACCCATAAGCCCGACCAGCGTCATCTGTAAGGCCATGGAACGTATCATTATGGACCTCATAAATAAAGACATAGGCAACCTCCAAACCCTGGATCTACCCAATTCAGCTTCATGAAAGGCAGATCCTACCTGTTAAATCTGGTGTACTTCTTTGAAAAGGTGACCAGTGCCATTGATGAGAGTAAATCTGTGCACATAGCATACCTTGACTTGGCAAAGGCTTTCAACACAATTCCACGTTCTGGCATTACCGATAAACTGAATGTAAACCCCTTCATTATAAGATGGATTGCCAACTGGCACACAAACCAGACACACACTATCAAAGTGGGTGACTCCACATTAACCAGCAGACCTGTTACTAGTGGGGTGCCACATGGGTCAGTGCTGGGCCCCCTACCTGCTACCTACTGTTAGGTTACGCTAATATCGATTGTAAGTCTATGTAGCAACCAAGAACTTCCACCTGTAATCGAGGAAGTAGACGTAAGTGATGAGAACATACATCAAGAACCTACTATCATCACTAATTCATTGGGTGATTTTAAAGTGTACAATTTCTCAAATGTTGATATATCTATGGAAATGGCTGATTTAATGGCTAAAGGCTTAACTTATGTCCCACACCATCATATCGATTTGGTTAAAGCTTTAATCGATGTTAAAATTTTTACGCGGAAACTTAATTTTAGGTTAATGATGGGAGGGGGAGCATACTTGGGTGACACTAACCAGTTACACATCCCTAGTACTTTCAATCCCCCCCTTCATCCTCTTTTAGCTATGTTTGAATTAATGTGTGAACTAGACATCAGGAGGCACATTAAGAATCGTACCAACACCATCCCACACAGTAACATGGAAGAAATAGAAAATATTCGGATTCTCCAAATGAATAACTTGCGTATATGTAAACCAGACAAGGGTGGGGGAGTTGTGATTTTTGACAACAGTGATTACTTTAATCGTATGGCATCGGTTCTAGACACTTCTGCTTACGCTTTGAGTTCTAAGAATGAAATCAATAAAGCTTATAAAACGATCAAAGACCACTTAGAAGAGATGTACGTAGAAGGGAGGATAAACCAAGATCAGTACAACTACATGATCACGTTACACCCTAGGATTCCGTACTTATTCGGAATACCGAAAATACATAAGAACATTATTGATCCCCCCATGCGTCCACTTATTGATAGTCGTGGATCACCAACCTACGCTTGTGCAAAGGTAGTGGATCACATTTTACAGAAGTACATCCCTTTGGAGTCTCAGATCTGCAAAGATTCGTGGACCTTCCTTTCTAAAATTAATGAATTAAGATTCGAACAGCATCACAACCTCCTTACAGTTGACGTCAAAGATCTATACACCTGCATCCCCCAGGAAACAGCAATCGAATGGGTTTGTGACAGGTTAAGAGCTAGAGGGGGCAACAGTTATGACATCTCATTAGTAGCAGAACTACTTGATTTAACATTACCAAAGAACTTTTTCATGTTTGGTGATAATTATTACTTGCAGACGGTTGGTGTTGGGATGGGCTCACCATATGGAGCCAGTGTGGCCAATTTAGTTATGGCCCAGTGGGAACATCTATTCATTCTCAACAATCCTTCTTTTTCTGATCAGTTAGTTCACTACACTCGTTACTTGGACGATATTTTCATTCTTTTCAACGGGAGTGAAGCACAAGCTATTTCATTTATTGATTTTTTGAACAATTCCACAGATTTTTTGGTATTCACTTCAACTTTCAGTAGTAATGAGATAGCTTACCTTGACATTCTTCTAACTAAAGATGAGAATATGTCTTGTTTTACATCAAAGATATATAGGAAACCGTTATACTCTAACACTTTATTACATTTCACAAGTTGTCATCCTTACACACAAAAGCGTGCAGTAGTGAAAGGGCAGCTTGTTAGAGCAGCGAGAATTATTAGTAAAGATGAGGAGTTCTTTGTGGAATGTAACACACTTAAATCAATGTTTCTAAGTAGAGGATACCCCAACTGTTTAGTTGAGGAACTTATAGATGAGATCACTATAAAAAGGAATAGCAACATTTATGTGCCACTACTTCAAGTGAGAGAAAAGGAGAGTGTGTTGCCATTTTTAAGCCCAGTGGGGGTTCAGATCCATGTGGATTCTAGTAGAGTAGACATGATGGACATTCCTAGATTCATCACTACGTTTGCAGTAGATAGTACCACGTTGTGGTCCATCATTCAGAAAAACTGGCAGTTATTTACAGTAGACTCGACAGTATCAACCAAGTTAGGCACTACACCTTTAGTGGCTTACAAAAAAGGTAGGAACCTTAAATCTTGGTTCGAGATGAAACATCTGTTAGTTAGAACTCCAGGGATGTTTAGATGTCACAACTGTAACTACTGTCAATTTATAATGGAATCCAATAGATTTCACATCAATAAGGGTGAATTTAAACTTAAACATAGATTTACATGTAACTCAAAGATGATAGTATATGTAGCCCAATGCCAAAATTGCACTGCCCATTATGTAGGGAAAACTGAACGTAAGTTTAAAGAAAGAATTTATGAACACCAGTATGCCATTAGGAAGTGTAAGCTTACAAATGCATTGACTAAACAGGTTTCAGAGCATCCTAATCATCAATTTAAATTTATTGGGATTGATCAAGTTTTCAACGATATGAGAGGGGGTCCCTCTGCATTAAAATTACTAGTTCTAGAACTTTATTGGCAAATCAGGCTGGCATCCTATCATCCCCCTGGTTTAAATGAAGCATGTTCTATTGGTTGCCTTCTTAGTATGTTAAGTTTAAAGAGATAGATTTTTACAATGTTACATGAACATTCAATTTAATGGTTAAAAAATGTATTTGAGTTCTTCATAGTTGTACCAATTTGAAATTTTTTTATTCAACAAAATCATTTATACACATGAAAATGAAGTATTATAATTTAACGCACAGTGGGTTATACATATATATTCAGTTTATACATGCTTTTGGTTTTCCCACATTAAGAGCATTTTCCGTTTCTATTTCGTTTTATTGGTATATGGTTATGATTTTAACAAGTAATAATGGTGACAGTATTATAAGATGTATTAGTTTATATGTTTATTTAATTTACTCTACCTAACTTATGTAAATTGTTTCATAATATAATGTAGAGTTCCACATTGGTATTTTTAAAGCTACTGCGTTTTTAAAAATGAGTAATGACTAATGAATTAGGTTAATTAATTAATTAAGCTTTTTGTATAAATTGGTAGGAATGGAGTATGAGTTTATTCTGAAGAAGTTTGCCAATAGTAGCAAACGAAAAGCGCTTTAATAAAACTCAGTTTTGGATTACTAGTTGCTTTGAATTTGTCGTTTCGTTTGCTGTCTGGTATGATCTAAGCACTGTATTTGGTGTTCCAGCAGTTTGTGGAGTACTCCGAGGTTTGGTTCATTTGATTGCTACCTACTGTTTGTTATATACTTCTCAGAAGTTCAGGTCAAAACTAAAGGGTTGTGGCTGACAAAGTTTGCAGATGACTGCAAAATAAGTGCAATCATTGAATCCTCAAATTATGTCAGTATTCTCCAGGATAGTCTCACGCAGACCAACGACTAGTGTATTAGTCATGGTCTCAAACTGAATGCAAAGAAATACATCATCATTCCCTTTGGCACAAACAATACCCCTTCACACTATCAAATCAACAGCAATAATGTAAGTACCAATGAAGTGGTAAGGGACCTGGGATCTCAAGTTGACTGCAACTTTACCTTTGACCACCATGTGTCAACTGCAGTAAGGAAGGGTTTCTATGTAGCACACTTGATTAGTAAAGGCATCACCTTCAAAGCAAAGGAGGGGACTGAGGAGAACTGGGAGCCATTATTAAATCCCCAAATGATGTGGATATTCTACAAAAGGGCCTTACAGAAACAGATGCTTGGTGCCAGAGTCATGGGCTCAAGCTTAATGCCAATAAATGTATAGTTATCCCCTTTGGGAAAAACCATGTACCCATGAATTACCACATAGGTGACAGTACACCAAACACCGAAAGTGTGATGAGAGACTTAGGGACACAGGTGGACAGTGGTCTCACCTTCGATAACCACATTGCCACAACAGTCAGGAAATCCTTCTATGTGGCACACCTCATCACTAAGGTCTTTTCATCTAGAAAAAAAGGAGGTCATTGTCCCACTGTACTCATCCCTCATTAGACCCATTATAGAGTACAAGATATCTGCAACAGCTGTATGCTGATCATCTAAACAGAGACAATCTCTGCTTAACATACAAGGCCATGTTAAACCCTGAGCTGTTGGACCAGGGATCTAAACCTTGTCATCACAATGAACAAAACATGCTGGAGGGATAGGTTCCTGACCCAGAGACTTCCCATACTCTGGAATAGACTGCCCATAAATGTCAAGCAGAGTGCCTCCATGGCCCTCTTCAGAAGGAACCTTGACGACTGGATGGGAGATAGGAAATTCACCCCGGGGATCATGTCAGTTGCCCTGCTAGACATGGGTCCAGGGAAGTAAATATTGTGGGAAGAAATATCCGGGGAATTGTTAGGCTAGGCTTGTATAGGCCCTAGGGCCGATAGCCTAGTACCAACCTATGAATGTATGAACCTATGAACCTCTATACTTGGCACTAATCTGGCATGTAACTGAGTATAATGCCGACCTCAAAGGTTTCTAACAAAGAAGATCAAGGAGCTCCAGCATGTGCCTTACACAGACCGACTAAAGTCCC
>NC_056746.1:1053277017-1053294517 GCF_019279795.1 Protopterus annectens | reverse complement strand
ACTATGAAAAGGAAAACTCACCATTAAAGAAATGGACTGTAAGGGAATATGTAATGGAAATTAAGCTTGTAAAGGACATTGACATGGACAAAGTATGCATGATGTATATTGCTTTTAAAAAGGGAAATAAAACAATAAGTTCGCTGTTTAATTTCTGGTCTAAAATTATATTGTAAATTGTTAGCTTGTGTCTGTTTAAGATTTTTGGTTAAGAAGCAATGCTAAATCAATCTGGAGATTAAGACTAAATGTAATAGTTTGTGATGTATGGATTTACATGTTTAGCAGTGGCAAGTTATATCCATTTGTCCACAACACCTGTTTTGCACATGCGGTCGGGGTGTCACATCAACAGTATCAATCATCTAGAACCAATGTTCACACTGCTGCATGGCTTGCCCTGCCATCGTTATTCTTCAATACCACACACCTGCTATACTCTCATACCCGCAATCAATTTATTGTGATCAATCCAGCTACAGCTTGTCTTTGGAATGAGGGACGAACACAGATAATCCAGAGAAAATCACAAGAAGTAAATTGCAAGCCATCAGCTAAAAGCTTCTTTGAATAAAACAAATTATATCAAAGAAAAAAATCCAGCAACTAACACGGCAACTGTAAGGTAGTCACAGAAACTCTAGTAGAACCCAATGCACAGTGTTTAATAATGAACAAAGGTGAGCGCTTTCGGAGTAATGAGCTGCTTCAGACCTAGTAACACACATACACATCTAAGCATTTAAAACACAGATCATTAACATCTACTCTATGGCATAATGAAAGCAATTAACAATGTCAGCATAGCACTATCTTCTTTTCCTTGACAAACTAATACATTACAAAACAGTGGTGCAAAATCTTCATAACAACCCTCTTAATTATCTTCCAAGGGCTCACTTCCATAGGTTCATGGAGATATCTGCTCATTGAAACCTGGTGGCACACATGCACACATAGAATTACATGTACAATGAAAGGAGGAATGTACAAACTGATTACTAACTTTAATCTTGTCTGTGTCCAATATATATTTACACTGGTTACAGCACTCACATTATACATTTGACTGAACATTGTTTTCTAATAGATTTTTTAAGGACCTCCCCTTTTTATAAACTCTCCTTGTTTGTTTTCTCCAAAAAGGTCCATTACATGTAATTCCACAGGTGTCATATATTTAGCAAAGTGCAAGGGATGTGGCAGTTTCTATGTAGGAAAGACCCAGCATAAATGTAAAGAGTATATTTATGAACACATATTAGATATTAGGAAGAAGCAGATTAATAATTCATTGTATAAACACTTGGAAAAATACCCTGAACATGTTTTTTTTATTATTTGGCATGGCTATAGTGGTTAAAAAATTGGAAGGTGGGCCTTGGGCTGGTTTAACAGAACGCAAAGAAACTTTGTGGCAACTTAAATTAAATGCATGTGTGCCACCAGGTCTCAATGAGCAGATTTCATCAGTTAGCATTTTAAGACTTATGTCTTATAAAGTGTAAAATAAATGACAATAGTTTTGTCATTAATATCATATTGCATTGCATACACAGAGAAAATATTGTTTTTTCTTGCAATATATACAATATATTTTTTATAGGTTTTTAAATAGGTTTGTTCTATGCTGTGCTGGGTGAATTAAATGTGGTATTTTTTTTTCTTTTTTTAATATAATATCCTGGCAGGTTTAACCAGATATAGGGAGGTAATGTGTTTTGGGGACTGTTGATTGTTTTCCTTTTTTAACATAATACACTGGAAGAGTCAACCAGATGTGTTTGGGGGTTGTTGATGACTTTTTTTTTTTTTTTTTTTAAATATAATACCCTGGCAGGTGTCAAAGAGATACTAGGTATGCAGTGTGATCGGGGGGGGGGGGGGGCTTTTGTGGATGGCGTTTTTTTAAACCTAATATTTTTTTGCAGTGTTAGTGATGCTGCAGAAGTGCAGGAGGCTGTGGTGGTGCAGTGGTTAGTGTTGTCAACTCACAGCAAGAGGTTCTCCAGTTCTATTCTTGGCTGGCGTGCCTTGTGTCCTCCCTGTGGTTGAGTGAGCTTTAAAGACATGCAGGTAAGTGTGTGTGTTTCTGTAAAGGTTGGGCACCAGGTTGGCAACTTGACACCATAAAAACTCCACTGCCAATCAATCTGCAGACCTATGCTCTGCTGTGGTGACCCCTAACCGGGAAAAGCTGAAAGACATCTTTTTACAGTGTTAGGATACATTCGTATGGTTTGTCAATGTTTTGTTGTAGAAACAAACTCTACTCTTGCATGAGTGAAATGTGTATGGGTGAACTGAAATAAGATCACGTGCAAGTTCCTGGCTATGTGATGTGAAAAAAATACAGTAATGTAACCATGGTCTTTTATTTTCATTATTTTTAAACCTCGTAGGCTCAAAGCAGATTTTCTGTTAGGCAGTTGGGATGGGGGCAATGCCTATGTACGAATGAAATTATTGCAGTTCTGGCTTGCTTTGAAAGAGTAATGTACATTTCAGTGAAGTAAGATTGACCAGAAGCTTTGAACTCTTAAGTATTGTTATGTGAAAAAATAGAATACTTACTTTAATGACATTGTTGTCTTTTTTTTGTTGTTGTTGTTTTTGTTTTTAACCTTGCAAGATCAAATCAGACACTGTGGGTGGGGTAGGCAGTGAAGATTGGGGCTATGTGTGAAAGAAACAACTGTCCCTAATGTTTACTATTGTTGTAATTACAGCTTTGCAAAACTGTAATACTTTTCTGTCTGTACTTTAAGATGACTGTAAAATAATTAGCAAGTTTATGAGTAATTCTTAATGTATGTTATTTCATATCTGTTCATGTATTTACTAAATGTTTATTTAAAAATGTTTCTAATATGTTGGAGATTTTCTTCCTGGTCATATGCTGAAAAGCATTTTTTTTTTTTTACTAAAGCCGGTTGCAGAAACCAGGGTAAACAAAAGTAAAATAAATAGAATGAAATGTGTATTTGTCTGGTACACACAAGCTATAACTTATGTTTCTGTCAACAAAATGAAAGTAATGCAAGCATGCATCCCAGCTGTTACTATTATTTCCACTTTAATCCTGACAGGGTAAAACGCAGCTGCTTCAGATAGGTGATGGGGGTGTTTGTGAATAAAATGAGTTGACTGACCTTGTTGTTTACTGTTGTAATTGTGGCTTTGTAAGATTAATGTGTATTTCGGTAAAGTCAGTTGTCATACAAGCCTGTAACTACTGTTTCTGTGCAACAGAGTAAATTAATGCAATCATTGCAATTTTGATTTTAATCCTGGCAGGGTCAAAGCAGATATTTTAAGTCAGCAATTGATATGATGATTATTTGTAGCATTGGTTTAATAATTCTGGCTTTGCAGGATAATGTGTATTTCGATGAAACAAGGTAGAATGGAAACTCTGACTATCTCCATGCATCAATTCAATACAGTAGTGAAAACATTATTACTGATGCTGGTAAGGCCAAACAACCTACTTTAGGTAGGTAACTGGTATGGGGGGGGGGGGTATTTGTAAGTGAAATGAGTTGTCCTACTGTTATAATTCTGCCTTTGCAAGACTGCTGTGCATATGGGTATGCTTCCTGGCACTTGGGGCTATTTGGTAATGTCTTGATATTTTAATTTAACTGGTATAAGTGTGTGGTGTTTTTTGTGTGTGTGTGTGTGTATGTGTATGTGTGTGTGTGTGTGTGTGTGTGTGTGTGTGTGTGTGTGTGTGTGTGTGTGTGTGTGTGTGTGAGATTGGGAAAAGGTATTTTGTTTTTTGACCCACGAACATGCACATTTGGAACGCAATGCTCACACTGTACATCATGTAAGTAATTACCATCCTGGCATATGGTTTTCAATGATCCATTCAGTGAGCCCCTTGTGAAAGGGACATGGCTTGGTCAGCAGTTTAAGGAATTACGCGGACAACAATGTGTTGATGTGGGTGTGGCTTGTTTGGGGCAGCAGTCTGGGAGCCGTGAGTACAAATCTGAAAATCCTGCCTACACCCCTGTTTGTGTCCATATGCTGGCAATACCACCTTTGGTGCTAATTACTGTAAACACATCAAGTTGGCTGGTTTGCTAAGGATGTTTCCTAACTATACTTGAGAAGTAAGAACAGGAAAAGAACCAAGCAGAGTAACTATCATTAATAACATTACTATTGTCATTGATTTTCCAGATCCTTTAAGGGCTGACAGTTATCCAGTCATTTTTCTATCAGCAACTGGAAAAAATGCTTCATATTGGCCTCTAAGATTTCCGTTTATATGGTCTCATCCTAATTCTAAACATATGCCTATTATCAGAAGCTAGAAAACCTGCAACAAGGAAATTTCTAGCTTGAGCCCAAGTCAGCAATGTACGTGCATTTTCATATTTACTACCTCACATTTTATATTGCTTACAATCCCTCTTTACTTCAGGATTAGCATATTTCTCTACACAGAGGAATGCCTCAGCCCTATTATGTTATCTATAAAGGGCATCCCAGTAAAAAGGATAATTCAGACATATGTTTTAAAGAAAACTTTACATTTAGTGCTCCTGGTTGTTAACTGCCACCGATATTGGATATAAACTTTTGTTTTGAATCTGAATTCAGAGTTCAGGTATCTCTCCTGGAAAACCTGACTTGTCAGCTTGTACTGACTGTAAACTCTGCTGGTAGAATTTCAGAATTACTAACACTGATGTGTTACGAACAATACACAGCCTTCCATAAAGGTGGTTTACTTTAAAACTAACCCCACTGTCTTGCTAAAAGTAGTTTACAGATTATTCCGAACCATTCTATTCAGTTGACAGTCTCCGCCCTTATTTAAAAGGATGGTGGGGGTGAACTACTGAATACCTAAGACTATCTTTCATAGAACACCTGGACAGTGATTTGTATCCTTTATGTGGGGAAAAATAACAGATAAGTAAGTACTCAGTGCATTGACCAATCTTTAAACCACCCCTATACAATAGGTGCTCATTATTCTTCTACCTATCCTGTAATAAGATTGCTCTTCCATCCACTTTGGGCATGACAGTGACAAATATTTCAGTTTTAGACTTCATATTCTACAGAAAATGTATGCTAATGTAAAGCCCGTAATTCTAGCAACTTTCTAAGTATATAAGTGCAATATTTAAAATCTATCCCTGCTTTTAAGCTTTTATCCCCCATTATTTTTTGGCTTTATCCTTGATAGACATTGAGACCTGCTATTTTTGAGAAAAGTAAATCCTGATCTTACTGCATGAAGCCCTCTGCAATGATTAATAGTGACATTTGTGGCTAGGAGTGAGACAAAGATAATAGATAAGCACAGAGAATGCATGCTCCTTAGTGGGTACACTTGCACAACTTTGTGGCAAAATGGGAAACAGGCAACCAAATTTAAGAGCCTGCTGCAATTTTCAAATGTGTTTTTTACCATAGGATAGTAGGAAAAGGGTAAACAAGTTGAGGAGGATACAGGAAATGTGGAGGGTAAGAATGGTAGTGAGGACAGGGAGGGAGGGTATACTTTTTTGGATGGGTCGGTGCCTGCCCATTTTTTAAGCGAAGTTGGGGAAAGATATAAGGGAAGGGGAAGGTAAGTTAAGAGGGTGTGGGTCAGAGTCATAAGGAAGGTGATATACACAAATATAAAACAGAGACAAAACTGCTGAAGCACTGGGAGAAGTGGAATTAGAGATACACAAACAAAGGAAAGACACTGGTGACGGGGAAGATTGGACAGCAAACAGGAGAAACAGTGGTGCACACTCAAGGAAAGGGGAAAGGAAGATAGGGGGGTGGGGATGGCCTTCTGTATCATACTCCCTGTGCTATACCCAGCGGGGGAGGTCAGACAGCTTTCTGACCATACTCTGCACTATTTATTTTTATTAAATTATTGCCTTTGTTGACCAGGAAAGTTTGACTAGGTTATGCAAAACCCCTTTTCTACAGAGGCTCAGGGATAAAGGCTCCACATGCTTACATTAACAAAAATGCTTAGATTGCAAACAAGTAAAATCCAAAGATATCCATTCATATATACATTTAATGGAAAGGCTTATCCAGACTCTGCCACAACTTGCTGTGAGGGAAAGGTCAGTTTGCTTTTGCTTTCTTGTATTTTGTATTACTTTATTGCCTTCTTCTATTTTGTATACTGTGATTTGTTTTCCTTACACTGTGTTTTACTTGTATTCTACTTTTAATTGCATAGTAAAACTAGGAAAGAGACCACAGCCGTGTCTCTTGTGAGTCACAACAGAAATTAAAACAGGTCAATTAAGAAGTCACGCAGAAGACAGAACAAGTCAATTAAGGTTCATTATCTGTGAACTAAGGGGATGGAGTTAGGAACTAAGCCTTCTATTTAAGGGGTAACATAAACCATTTCAAAGCTTTACTGGAAAATCTCACCCAGGCTCTGCCACAACTTGCTGTGAGGGAAAGTTTAATTTGCTTTTGCTTTCCTGTATTTTGTATGACTTTATTGCCTTCTTCTATTTTGTATACTGTGATTTGTTTTCTTTACACTGTGTTTTACTTGTATTCTGCTTTTAATTGCATATTAAAACTTGGAAAGATACCAGATCTGTGTCTCTTGTGAGTCACACACAATTTTTAAATACAACTGTCTTTCTAGTTGTCTGCCGCTTATGTTAATTTTCCCACATATCCCCTTCCCTCTCCCGTTTCATTGGCTGTTGTGAGTAAGCACAAAATTATCATTTTGTGAAGTCACACCCCTTCAACTATTTAAATTTATTGGCTATCCCACTGTATTCCATAGAACCAGACTAGAAAAGTGCCCACCACCTTTCAATCTATCTTGCTCTTTTAAAATTAGTGTCTCTCCACTTACAGAGCTAAAGCTTAACTTACTCTTTTTTTCATACCCATCTGCTTAGTGCACACTGCAGTGCTTAGCATATTAACCCATTTTTTCATATTACCTTTAAACATCTATTGTAAGACCACCAGTTATTGAAGAGACCACATTTTGTCTGTCAGTAGTCATCTTAGGATTAGTGCTTCTGTTTTCACCTGGTGAGAGAAGGAGCACAGGGACATTATTTCCTGGAGACTACTGTTCACCAGAAAGCCTAATAACTGCTTCATAGGTGACAGCTTGGAATTTGTACTTGTATTCTACTCCTGATGAGAGAAGGAGTAGAGTGCATTGATTCCTGACTGTTTCTGGTTGGGCAGTGAGTGTCTGTACTTGAAATTCTTGGTTGGTCTGGTTGCTATTCAAGGCATCTACTGAGAAAAGGCTACAACAAGCCTACAGACCCTTGCAGCATCTGGGACAAGCAAACGCTAATAAAACACGAACTTGTAAAAAACACTAAATGGAAGAAAAAACCACACTGAAAACCAAAATAAATGTAAAGTGAGCGCTTTCGTTTACTACATTAAGCAAACTTCATCAGACAACACAAGTTACAAATGCACTCTTATTTAAATATACAAAAGTTAATTTGAATGACATCATTTCCTTTTAAAACCAAGCCTCCAGTTAAAGAACCAAACCTCCAAAATAAAACTGTTTTAAACATATCTAAATAATACATCCAATAAACAAGATACAAAAAATGCATATGTTTAACAAATACACATGAACATGTATATATATCTCTACACATAAGTGTCATCTCATTAAAGCCTTCAATTTTAATATACTTTTAATGGATACGGAGTCATTTAAGCCAGGGGTAGAAAAGGCATTAAGTCTTAGTTGCCAAATTAATTCCTTTTCCTCAGTTTTCAAATCCATAGGTCCCCCTCTCACATTTTCATAGATTTTTTTCAATGACTAAAAATCTAAATGCATGTTCAGGAAGACTGTTAATATGTCTGGCTAATGCATTATTTAAGTTCCATTTATTAATCGCATAAATGTGCTCATAAATCCTGCTCTTGAGTGGCCTCCCAGTCCTGCCTACATAAAAAGCTGGACATTTTGAGCACATAGCCAAGTAAACCAAACCCTTGGTGTTGCAGTTGAATTTGTCCTTGATGCCATAGGTCTTCCCTCTAATACTAAATTTACTACCAACTTATATATTGACACCAATGGCAAGCCTGGCATTTATACATCCCCCAATGGGGTTCGTAGCATCTTACATTAACCCCCTCAATGATGTTCTTCAAATTCAGACCCTTTCTAAATACTAATTTGGGAAAATCACCTACTTGTTGTCTAATATTGGCATGATCAAATAAAAAACACCAATTCTTAGTCAAAATAGATCTTAAAAGATGGGTGTCAATAGAAAAGGTAGTAATGAAACTCAAACCCACTTTATTCCTGTCCAAAAGTTTTTCAGCATCTGGGACAAGACTGTGGATCACCAAACAGGCTGTGGCTTGTTTTTCATCTTGAAATTGGTGCTAATGTTTTGCTTTTGGTAAGAGAAGAAGCAAAAGAGCATTGTATCCTGGCAGAGTGAAGCTGTGGCGAGACCAGCACTATTAATAGTCAGGCAGTTGCCATTCACACGACTCCCCTTTTTTCATCATTCTTGACAAGTTAATTCTTTGTTTTCAATAAGTACTGCTTGATTTGTTTCTAACTTCAGAATATCTGCCTAAATACTTCATTCTTAAATTTTTAGGGACGATGTATTAGTTTCCCATCAAGTGTTTGGCAGTGCCCTGTACAGACACAGACACCTTGAGTGACATTTTTTCTGTAAAAGCACAATTGAAATTTCACCAGTACCTAGTTGCCCACAGGACAGCTAGTTTGCAGTGACAAGCACTGTCCCCAGAGTTGCAAACAGGATATTCCTGACATTGCTTTATATTTTCACTTCAACTGTCTAATCAATAAAAAAGGGTCTGTTGCCATGGATATGAACTTTACCACTATCTTCATTACCGGCTTGGTGGGTATCAGCATCCAAAGGCAATGTAGAAATCGCTTTGTGTTTACTGACAAACAGTTAATTCTCAAACAAATGTTATAGTATGCGAGAGCTGTATTTACACAATGTCACTGAAAGCAAAGCTCTCATATAAAAGTACTACACTGGTTGTTAATACCACATATACTGAGCCTGTGACATAGCTAACCTGTTAGCCAACAGGTTCTGTGAAAACTTCACTCCCCTGTCCCCACCACATGTACCCCATGTCATCCCTACCACCTGTCCCCTACCTTGTATCTCTAAAGAGCAGGTCATAAATGCCCTCTCTAAGGACAAAAACACAGCATCTATGGGACCTGATAACATCCCAGGCTGCATTCTGCATGGGCTCCAACAAGAATTAGCAACACTATTGGGTACTCTTTTCAATCATAGTCTAAACACCGGCTTCATCCCAGCTGAATGGAGAATGGCCACCATTAATCCCTTGCACAAAGGTCGTGCTTCCACTGACCCTGGGAACTATAGACCTACTAGCCTGACTAGCTTTGTCTGCAAGGCCATGGAGTGAATCATCCTGGACCTTATCAACAAAGATAAAGGTAATCTCCAAACACTTGACCCTACTCAGTTTGTATTTTTCAAAGGGAGATCGTGCCTGTTAAACATGATTGACTTCCTCAAGGCAGTCACCAAGGCCCTGAACTAGGGGAAATCTATGCATATAGCATACCTAGACTTAGCTAAGACTTTTGACACTATCCCTCACTGAGGCATCATTGATAAACTCATCCAGCTAGGTATCAACCCTTATATCGTTAGATGGGTCACTAACTGGGTCACCGATAGAACCCATATAGTCAAAATAGGGGAATCCACCTGCAACAGCAGGCCTATAACTAGTGGTGTTTCACAGGGATCAGTCCTAGGACCTCTACTATTTGGAATCTATTTCTCTGAATTACAAGCAAAAACTAAAGGTCTGTGGCTGACAAAGTTGCTAATGACTGCAAACTGGGAGCAGTCATAGAATCCCCAAGCGATGTCAACATCCTACAAGAGGGTCTTACACAAACAAATGTTTGGTGCCAAAGGCATGGCCTTAAACTCAAAGCAAAAAAATGTATTATCATCCCTTTTGGTAAGACAGATGTTCCTGCTAACTACCACATCAACAGCAACACCCTAAGTATGCAGTCAGTGGTGACAGACCTGGGCACACAGGTTGACAACAACCTTACCTTTGATCACCATGTCTCCACACTGGTAAGAAGGACATTCTATGCTGTGCATCTTATAAGTAAGGGCATTGCCTCCAGAAAAAAAGAAGTTATAACCTCTCTGTACTCTTTCCTCATCAGGCCAATAATTCAGTACAGCGCCCCTATTGATATGTACCTTTCCAAGCACCTGCAGCAACTGGAGAGACCACAAACATTCCTCACAAGGAAAATTCAAGGTCTTCAGCATCTGTCCTATGTGGATCATTGGAAATCATTGTCACTTTATTCTGTTTCATAGAGACTACTCAGAGGCCATCTCTGCCTTGCATATAAGGCAATCTCTGACCATGATTTATTGGAAATGCTACATATCCGCAAGTCAAATGACACATGGGTTACTCACTCTAAAGAGCTTAACCTGGTAGGTGACATTAATAGAACCTGCTGGAGGGACAGATTTGTATCCCAGAAGTTACGACACTTTTGGAACAGACTCCCACTTCATGTCAAGCAGAGCACCTCATTGGCCCACTTCAAACAAAAGCTGTATGATTGGATGGGTGACTAAAAATTCACCCCATTGATTCCACCTTTGTCCCCCTTGGACAGGGGCAATAGGTGCTGATTGTGGAAATAAAGGTACAACTTGGCTAGGCTTGTAAGGGCCCTAGGGTCATTAGGCTAATAACTTCCTATGATCCTATGAGCCTATGTCAATAAGATTGTCAGTTGTACACATGCTGCACCAATCACACCCAATTCAAAGCAGACATATAGACCCACATATACTGAGGCACTTAAACATAACCTTCCTAAACCCAAAGACCTCCTAGGTGAAGTGCACATAACAAATAACCTCAGCAGCCCTAAATGCACTTTTTCAAAACAACACCCACGTCAACACATACAGCCACATCTCATGAAGTCTCTACTTCTAAGTCCTTAAGGTAAGCCACCACAAAATCCACCATTCTGGTCATTGGAGACACCATCGCGAGACACACTGATGTCCCTTTCACCAGGCTGAGTAAGAAGAAAGTCACGGTCATTGCTTATCAGGGGCTAGGATCCACCACATTAAGCATGCATTCAGGTCATTGAACCACAAGTACCAGTATGATTCAGTTATAGTGCATGTGGGAGTAAATGACCTGAGATGTACCTCCCTAGACTATATGAAAACAGACATCATGGAGCTCTTGGAATATGTGTCTCAGGTTGGTATGAGCCTAACACTGAGCAGCATTTTACCTCCTGCAAGGATGATGCCACAATACGAAAAAAAGATGACTGAATTTAATAATTGGCTTAGTTTCTGGTGTTATTCTAAGGGGGTGCAGTATTTGTCAGCATGGAAAGAGATGGTCAACAGACCACGCTGTTTGCCAGGGATGGTCTGCACCTCAACTCTCTAGGCTTTCGAATATTAGCTAAAACATTGTCTTCCCCCATAGTGCCTTTTTTAGGCAATGTCAAACTGAAAGTACTTCCGACATAGCAAATCAAAACAAAGAAAATTTAAACGTATTACTGCTCAATGCAAGGAGTCTAAACAAAAAACTCCACTCCCTAGAAGCTCTCTTTACCATAGAATATGCTGATGCCTTTGCGGTCACTGAGACATGGTTTAAAGCTGCAGAGAGCACACTGACAGTGCAAGGTTATAATGTCTTCCACACATTTAGACCAGCTACTATACAGATAGGGACTAAAGGTGGAGGTGTCTCAATTGACATAAAAAATAAATATGCCTCAAGGCTGGTCAAACAGGACAATACACTTGAGCTGCTCCATGTTCAAATCACCCTAGGCAAAATCTAATACCACTTCCTTGCAAGTTATAGGTTCCCCTATATGACCCAGGAAACCCATACCATGTACTTAAACATATTGGAAACACTTGCCATCCAACCCAATACCATATTCATCGGTGATGTTAATTGCCACACTATTATTGCGAATCCCATATGACACCAAATGTACATGCACAAAGATTCCTGGATTTTGTAAACACAAACTCCCTGGACTAGATTGTCAATACACCAAACAGGGGTACAACTATACTGGATCTGGTCCTCACTAATATGGGAGAATGCTGCATCCCCCCACACAGTAATGTCTTCCCTGGTAAGGTCAGACCACAAAATGGTCTTCTTTGAAGTAAAAATAAAACATGGACTCTCAGCTAAACCTGGAATATTCAGGAACTACTCTAAGGCTAACTTCCAGCTATTAAGTGATAATCTGGCTAAATTTCAAGCTCCCATAAACCCTGTCAGCAGGACTACCTATGCAGAACTGTTCACAGAAACCCTGTATAACCATGTTAATAGCTGCATAGAGGCAGCTCTACCAGCAGGAACAAGTAGAGAACTTACTCAAGAAACAAGCCTCCCTGTTGGAATCACAAAATCAGTAGGCTATATAACAGAAGGAAGAAAATCATGGCAAAATTAGGAGGTGCAGCACCCAGCAGGATAAAAGCACTCTCTTCAAACTAAATGAACAACTCAGAGGACAAATAAAGTCTACCAAAGCCAAATTTGAGGTAAATTTGGCTCCCAGGCCAAGGACAGCCACAGCTGAGACAGAAGATATAGCAAGCCTACTGGCCAATAAATTCAGCTCCGATGTTACCCCTCTCTCCCCCTCAACCTTCCCTCAGGAAATACCATCAAATATAACTCCCGCTGTTATCACTAGGGAACAGGTCCTTAATGCTCTCTCTAAGGCCAAGAACACTGCATCAATGGACCCAGACAATATCCCAGAATGCCTTATAAATAGCACAAAACATGACATATCAGGCCCTCTGGAACTGTTATTTAACTGTAGCCTCCAAACAGGCTTTCTGGCTCATGAATGGAGAACAGCAACAGTCATCCCTCTGCACAAATGTGGGCCATTTACAGACCCGGGAAACTACAGACCCATAAGTCTCAGTAGTCTTATATGTAAAGCCATGGAAAGAATTACCATGGAAATGATCAACAGTGATATAGTAAACCTCCAGACACTGGACAAAAGCCAGTATGGTTTCATCAAGGGTAGGCCATGCCTACTCAACCTGGTAGACTTCTTTGAGAAGGTCACCAAAGCCATGGATGAGGGCAAAATGGTTCACACTGCCTACCTTAGCCTGACCAAGGCATTTGAGACAATACCTCACTCAGGCATTGTTGACAAACTCAAAAGGTTAGGTGCAAACTTGTATATTACCTGGTACATAGCCAAATGGTTCACAGACAGGATACAGGAAGTTAGAATTGGGATGTCCACCTCTACAAAGAGGCCAGTCACAAATGGAGTAATTCAGGAATTGATCCTTGGAAATATACTATTTGTCATTTACTTCTCTGAAGTGAAGGTCAATGTCAATGGTCTCTGGCTGACTAAATTTGAAGATGATTGCAAATTAGGAGCTGTCATTGAATCCCATACTGACACAAATGTTCTCTAGGAAGGGCTGACACAGACAAATAACTGTTGTCAGAGCAATGCACTAAAACTAAATACCAAGAAATGCATAATAGTATCCTTTGGGAAGTCATCCACCCATGGTAACTATCATATTGACAATGCACCCCTTAGAGGTGACCCAGTAGTCAGGGACTTAGGAACACATATAGACAGTAATCTAGCCTTTGACCATCACATGTCTACAGTTGTGAGGAAATCATTCTATGTTGCACAACTTATAAACAAAGGTATGGCATCTAGGTCCAAGGAAGTCATTGTTCCACTGTATTTGACATTCATCAGACCTATCATTGAGTACAATGTTCCCTTTGGTATGTACCTAACCAGGCATATCCAACATCTGGAATGTCCACAGAGGTGCCTCACTAAAATAATACAGAGTGTAAGTAAATTGTCCTCTGCAGACTGCCTCAAGGCCCTATCCCTGTATACTGTCTCCTACAGGCTTTTGAGGGGAGATTTATACCTGGCATACAGGACATTGTCAGACCCCACGCTCTCTGATGAACCTCCTGCATATCAACAAAACAAACAGCACCAGAATTACCTGTTCTGAAGACTTAAATCTTGCCTGTGGTATAAATAGGACCTGATGGAGAGACAGGTATGTATCCCAGAGACTACACCCGTCTCTGGAACAGGCTCCCCATCCATGTGAAGCAGAGTCCCTCCCTAACCCAATTCAAGTGTAACTTAGGCAATTGGATGGGGAACAAGAAATTCATCCCTGGTATGGAATCTTTGTCTCAAATGGACACAGGCAACGTGTAAATGGTTCATCTCTCAACCCCTGCTTACACTTATCAAGGGTAACAGAACTTGTCAGGGATTTGGGATGCATGGCTAGGCTGCAAAATGCCCTTCTGGTCATTAGCCTAATAAACACATATGAACCTATGAACATAAATTACAGCAAAAGTCTTCAGGGAGGCAGCAGTTAGTTAGACAAGTTTTACAAGTTGTGAAAGTTGCTGTTTCATGTTAAGTAGTCAAAAAATAATGATAGTACATTTGGTGCTTAAAGAGTTAGGCCAATTTCGATGATTAATGTTGGTTACTTTGTGATCAGAAGTAGATAGATAGGAATTGCTGAGTCGCAAAAAGGTAAAACAAAATCAGGATTAGGCTGGGCTATGTCAAACTATACAGAGGATGAAGAAGAGATATCAGAGTTGTATAATGTTTTAGAGGATGAGATGGGATTGGGAAGATGAGTATGTTAGAGTGGTGGAGATGTGAAACTAGTAGGGTGAGAGAGTAGTGAAAGAAAGTTGGAGGAAAGGAAGGGGGTGAAGTAAAATAAGAAGAGGTGAATTAGGGTGGAAAAGGAGATGAGAGATAAGTTAGGTGCAGAGCAGATGTGAGGTGATAGAGTAAAGAAAGATTGGAGGAAAGGAAGAGGGTGAAATAACATAAGAGGAGGTGAATTATGGTAGAAAAGATAGAGAAAGATAAGATAAGCACAGAAGGGAGTTAGGTGTGAGGTAGTCCGGAAAAAGGAAATATTTGTAAAGAAAAGGTGAGGAGGAAAGGGAGATGTTTGTGAAGGAAAAGGTAGAGAGTAGGACTGGAGGCAAGATAAGGTTTAGAAATAGAAGAACAGACTTCACGCATTTGTTCTGGGTGACAGCAGGAACATAGCCAGGAATTATTTAGGTGTTCCTTTAAGCCACATTTGAAGTGGTGATGGCAGGGACAGGCAGTGATGCAACTCTGTTAGCTGCAAGAGGATGCATTCTAAACACCAATGTGGGCTTCCAGCCACTGGTTTATCAGCTGTTCCACCACTCCTATCGACTCCCTGAGAGTCACATAGTGCTCATCCCTGGCAATGCCACAGGAGGGAACAATGGCACTCCCATCTGGTGAAGCACCACCAAAGGTGGCAGGAAAGGCCTCTTGGCTGCTCCCTGTTATACTCAAAAGGAAGGCAGGCCATGATCCAGGTATGGTACATGTAAGGCATGGCTGGGACTTCTTGGGGGCAAGAGACTTGATCTGTATCAGTGGCACAACTATGACAGCTGTTGTATAAAATGGAAACAGAAATGGAGAGAAATAAATCAGCAAAGAGAAATAATTATTAAAAAATGATAGAACATACGCATCACACATGCATATGGTATATATGTCATAAATTCAAATAGCTACATACTGCCAGCTGCTAAGTGTGTGTGTGTGTGTGTGTGTGTGTGTGTGTGTGTGTGTGTATATCTATATATATATATATATCTATATATATATATATATATATATATATATATATATATATATATATATATATATATATATATATACATATACATATATATATATATATATATATATATATATATATATATATATATATATATATATATATATATATATATATCAATTTGGTGCCACTAACTGCCTACATGTGCTACAAAACTGGCCCTATGCTGTAAAGTGCTGGCAGAAAAACAGTGAAATGGGAAGCATTCCCTAATGTGTGTGTGTGTGTGTGTGTGTGTGTGTGTGTGTGTGTGTGTGTGTGTGTGTGTGTGTGTGTGTGTGTGTGTAGATGTGTAGTGGAACATATGGGCATGAGTAAATATTTTGCCTATAAACTCAACTGTTACAAGGATAATGCTGCATACCTCCATCATAGTGTGTATAAATATATATATATGGGTCTACCTGACAACGTTGAAAGCTTAGAATGCCGACAATGAGAACACCAATGCCAGAAGATCGAAAACTGAGAAGACCGACGGATGAAAACCCTTACGCTGAGAACACCGACATGGGAAAAGGCTGTGTAAGTATGCGGTAGTGACGGTCGTTAGGGTGCAAGTAAGGTAAGTGTGTGATATTGACGGTCTCTAGGGATAGGGGTGGGTTAAGTGAGTTAGGGTTAGGGCGCGGGTTAGGTAAGTGTGCGGTAATGATAATCTTTGGGTAAGGGGCGGGTTAAGTGAGTTAGGGTTAGGGCGCGGGTTAGGTGAGTGTGCGATAGTGACAGTCTTTGGGTTAGGGGTGGGTTAAGTGAGTTAGGGTTACGGCGCGGTTAGGTAAGTGTGCGATAGTGATAGTCTTTGGGTTAGGGGCGGGTTAAGTGAGTTAGGCTTAGGGCGCGGGTTAGGTGAGTGTGCGATAGTGACGGACCTTAGGGTTAGGGTTTGGGTTAAGGTTGTAGATAGTTGTGTATGTGAGGTTTAGTGTGGGTTTGTAAGGATTTTGGTGTGCTTGTGTTGTGTGTGTGCTTTTTGGACAGGGGATTTGTTTTGTTTGTTGATTGTCGGGATTATGGTGTGTCGGGCATGTGAGGTTTCGTGTTTGTGAACTGTCGGTTATGTGGTGTCGGTGATTTCGTTGTCGGTGTTGTGGTGTGTCAGTGTTGTCAGGTAGATCCACATATATATATATATATATATATATATATATATATATATATATATGTATAAATGTATATATAAAATTCAGTAAGATGCTGTACACCAAGAATGTATAAAACCAATAACACTGCAAAGGGCACAAGATCGGAGTTCTATGTTACATATTCATAATATCAGAAAATGTATTACCTTTAGAGGGTTAAAGTCTGGCATGGTGCATATATATATATATATATATATATATATATATATATATATATATATATATAGATAGATAGCAGATACATGTAAGAAATTTAATGCAATTAGAATTACCAATTAAAAGAAACAATACGCAGTCTGTTACCAAGAAAGCTTCTCCATTCACCTATAATAAAGAAAACTTTTCTCCTAAGCTAGAAATAAATAAATAATTAAATACATAAATAAATAAATAAGACCATTAAGTTGTATGCTTACAATGTTCACATTTACAAATATTTAAAACAATATAACTGTGCAGACATGGCATATTACTTACAATACATCTCAGGTGCTCCTTCTCCAATATTTTATTTCCACTGGG